>NC_072426.2:62278030-62581060 GCF_028878055.3 Symphalangus syndactylus
TAAAGATGTATTGTGTAGTCGAATTTGCTGGTAACAATTTTGTTACAAATACATGTCTTAAAGCCAGTTTATTTTAATAACAATTGTTAGAGTACATAATCCTCTACAGCAGCGACCAGGTATCACTCATTTCTGATTCCACAGTACCCAGCATAGAGCCTGGATCCAGCCCTGTAAGTGCTCAGAGTATATCAAGTCTCTGTTTAAAAGGAAACTATCAGCATTTGTGCCAATGCTTTTGTTCTTTTGAGTCAAGGACTCTTAATGCCATTCTCATTTTGTGGCCCACTTAAAATGTTTACATTTGCTTTGATGTACTCTGGAAGACCAGCAGAACTAATTTTGCTCACTGATAGGTGGATGTGTTTGTGGTGGGGATAGTTTTGAAATCACTTGATAATGACAACGAACTGCTGCCAGGGATGGGGGTTTACAGATTGACTGAATTAAAGCAAGCAGTTAACCTTCATGTGTAACAGTGGTAGTGTGTGGGCTGGCAGGATAGATGAGGGTGGTATCACAAGTTGATGTGTTATGAGGAAACTCCTAGACACAGAGAAAGATGCAGACATGAAGCTTTTAGGGCAACTCAACTAATGGGTCTCTTGTTTTGTATTTGTAGTAAAATGAAAAAAAAAAAAACTGTAATAAAGTACTTTTCACACTATGTTGTAATTATCTGTTTGAATTTGTCTCCCTTAGTAGTGTGTGAGGTTCACAAAGTTAGGTAACATGTCTAATATTTTTACTCAGTATTTAGTGCCTGACACTTATTAGATCATCAATAATTTATTAAACCAATAAAACAAATGAGTGCAAGCAGAGCCTTCTTATAATGTGTATTGGAAAAACATATGGGTGTGGTTTTACTTATATAATTTTATAAGCATATATTTTATATAATATACATAGATAGATGTATTTTTTTTTTCGTGCTTAGTAGAATAATGTTCAGTGTGATGGGCAACTTGAACAATTAAATGAAAATAAATTCAAGATTAACTGTCCAAGAGCCTTAAGAGATTTTGAGACTGAGGTAATGAGCCATAAAAGTTTGTAGTCCAGTCTTTCTAGTGGTTTTTGGGATGTTTATGGACCTATATTTGCTTCCACTCTTTGAAAAAAGAATGGGAAAAATAAACATATTATTCATTGTGAATGACTTCATTAATATAAAGGGGGAATGGACCTTAAAGTCATTTATATATCTTAATGTGATAGAGCTTGAACTATGTTCCATTTTACATATCATGAAAGAAAACAGTTCATGACATCATCACATCAGCTGCTCCCCTCCCCACCACACATGCAAAAAGAGCTAAAGGTTTAAGGCATTGTAAGAGAGTGTAGAAGATCTGACCAGGATACTCCTGCTCCTTAACAGCCTTCTTGTTCTTCAATAAGAAGTTAAGCTTGTTTGAGCATATGTCTTTCAGAACCTGAGAATATGGAGTGGACGTATCATAAGAATTTGCCTTATCTCACTTAGGACTTGCAGAGAATAGAGCCCCCATTCTTTACTGCACTAAGACAATGGTTCAGTGGCTTTGGTGCTTTATCTCTTTGTCTTGAGCAAATTTGTTAAGTATTTCCCAAGATGTATTTTCTTATCACATTACATTAGGTAGTTTTTCATTATCAAATAGTTTATTTGGGATTTCATCAAAGTTACAAGTTGCTTATTTTACTTATGTTAGGGATAAGTTGAATGGAATGTTCATAATACACATAGTTGGAATCACAACATATACTTTTTGCTGGAATTGTAAATTACTTTTGCATTTTCAATAAAATGTAAATATTTTATAATAAGCCTGGATGTATATTAAGTTTGGGAATTCAACATGATCACTGTCAGTAATTTACAATTTTCATCGTTATTAAATATGCCAGGCAGCCCAAACTTAATTATTTTGCATAGGAGGGACTACTGTGTGGATTTTGTAATCCAGTTATCTGTAGTTCATAGTTACATAGCTCCCCTATCCACTTACCCATTGAAAAACTAGTTTCTGAGTCCATTTATTGTCCCTAATTATGTCAATGGTCTATATCAGTTTTCCAGCAAGACATCAAACAAAGGTAAATAGAGACTCTTCTCTACATCTATTTATTCGAAAGCTTTTGAGAGGGCTATTGAAGGGCTTGTTGGGAAAGGTGTTAATGAATTTAAGAGATTTATTTTAGAAGCTCATATGCATCCATATTGTCAGCACAGGAACATGTAGTATAACTTACATTTTCAATCATGCTAGCTAGTGCTGTCAGAAACAATGCTGTGTAGTTCTCAACACTATCTGATCTATCTTTACTATGCACAAATACCTCATAACATTTTTCTAGTAAGCCAGAAGATTAATAAGAAAACTGACTCAGAAGGTGATACCAGGCTCTGGCCTAAAGCACGTCATAAGTTTGATTTTGACAAGAAGGTCCGCAGTAGAAATATATTAATACAGCACTGAGTCTTAATGGAGGAAGAAAGAAACTTTGGTCTTTTAAAATGTTCTAAGGTTTTCATGTTGTAGAATAATGATTTCTGGTCAAATTGAACAAAGTAGAGGGGTCTTCCTTGGATGCCAACTTGAACCCCCAGGATATTTTTAAGACACAAGGGACATCGTGAAAGGATCACTTTAACAGAACTTCTTTGTCAAGGGTCCATTTAAGAAGGTAAAGTGTGCTATTTTGAGTGGCACATGAAGAAAAGTGTAACTTCGGCATTACCATAGAAGATAAGTGTGTATAAATGCTACGAATAATTTTATTTTTAAAGTTCTTTATTTTCTTTTGCTCTTGAAAATAAGTTTATCTCAGAAAGAAATAAATTTCCAATGTTCTTGAAAGTTTTAAATTAAATTTTGAAATTTTGTCCAAACAGCAGTCTTAACACCATAATTTTTGTGTTTTTATATTTAATAGTAGTGAACTAGATGGAGGGAATGGAATTACAATTAACCACCACTACCACAGCTGGCCATCCCTCAGTTAGCTTTGTGTAAAGGGATACTGCTATTTACCAAATATTTCTATTGGAAACGGAGTCCAAATTATCCTTGATCAAAACTTAATTGGTAAGATTTAAGAAGCAAAAACAAGAATAAAGTCAAATTCCCAAATAGAGAATTGATTTCAACTGGAAAGTCAGTATTTTGGGACTTTAAAATGAATTGTGTGTCTGAGGCACTCCTCTCTTTCAATTTGTTGAGCACAGCAGTGTCTGGTGGAAAAAATGTCACCACATCACGTCCATGCCTCCTGTGGTAATCCTTGTGGTAGTCTGAGATGTTCTGCATACTGAGGGTGCATCTATGTCCAGCCTTGCCACAGCCTTAAGCAATGGGTTGTATTTTATTTCAGAAGACTTGATTCTCCAGTGAACTATTTAATAGCTACTTTGGCACCTAGTACTAAAGTAATGTTATTTATTTATCTTTGTGTAGTATTTTAGAGAAGTCATTCTCAAGGTATGGCTCCTGGTCCAGCAGCATCAACATCACCAGGCAACTTGTTAGAACGCAAATTTCTAGGCACCACCCAAGACCTACTGAAGTAGAAACTTTAAAGGTGGGGCACAGCCATCTGTGTTTTAACAAGCCTTCCAGGTAATTCTGAGGCACACTAGAGTTTGACAATACTGCCTTAGAATTTTCAAGGTGCTTTTGTTTTGGTGTTAGGTAGTAGGGTACTGAGTTTGTTTTTCAGAGGAACCTAAGGCTTACAGAAGTCAATTGATGTGCTCAAGCTCAGTCAGATCTAAGTAACAGAATTTGGACTTGAACCATGTTCTTTTTGTTCCAAATCATCCCATTTTTTCCATCTGATACTTGCCACCCTGGCTTGTCAAAATAACTCAAACTACGAGCATGGGGGGTTGGGGAACAGACCCAGGCTCCCGCCACACAACGTCAGGTGGGAATATTGTCTGAGTTGTAGGAGTAACTTGCTTTTTTCTTTTTCTTTTTTTTTTTTTTGAGACAGAGTCTTGCTCTGTCGCCCAGGCTGGAGTGCAGTGGCGCAATCTCGGCTCACTGCAAGCTCCACCTCCCGGGTTCATGCCATTCTTCTGCCTCAGCCTCCCAAGTAGCTGGGACTACAGTCACTCGCCACCACCCCAGCTAAATTTTTTTTTTTTTTTTTAAGTAGAGACGGGGTTTCACTGTGTTGGCCAGGATGGTCTCGATCTCCTGACCTCGTGATTCGCCCACCTCGGCCTCCCAAAGTGCTGGGATTACAGGCATGAGCCACCACACCACACCCGGCTGATAATAGATATCTTTTGAAATGTGAAATAATTAATTCCTGTGTTGAAGTACTGAGAATCTGTGACTTTAAAAAAATCAGAGAAGCCCTGTAGAAACTTAGCCATCCACAAGACTGCCCTCACTTCTGACAACAACTCCACAGATCAGGGCTTCCTAAGACCACATTCAGGTTTGAGAGTTCACTAGAAGGACTCAGAACTCACTGAAAACTATTTTACTCACATTTACAGTTTATTACAGGGAAAGGATACAGACACAAATCAACCAGGGGAAGAGATGCATGGGGCAGAATCCAAGAAGGTTCCAAACCAGGAGCTTTCAGTTACCCTTCCTCATGGAGTCATGGACAGCGTTGCTTTTCTAAAAAAAAAAAAAAAGGCAATGACATGTGACAATACACAGTGAGTACTGCCATCCAGGGAGTTCACCTGAGCTTTGCGTTCATACTTTTTAGTGGGGCCCAATCATGTAGCTGACTGCCTGAGTGTCTGGCCTTTAGTCTTTAGCCTCTTAGGAGGTGGAGTGGTTACTACATGGCAGAAAGCCCCTATCATAAGTCATGTTGTTAGAATGTCTGGTGTGGCCTAAAGCCCCCAGGTAAGCAAAGCCACTCTTCCTAGAGACCACCTCCCACAGGACAAGGGCAAAGGCCAGACCTCTCTTTGGGTAAGGTTAATTCTTTTATACACACTCTGAAATTCAACTAGCTTAAGTGACTGAATATCTCATCCTTTTCTTTCTCTCACTCCCTGGTAAGGAGGGATGTTGCTTCTGATCATGCAGGGAGTATCACAAAATGTGTGTTTATTGCCTCATCTTAAATAGTTATCACATTTTGATGATAATTTGCAATATTTTATCAGTAAGGAAATGGTGAAGTATGGCAGCTGGGGTTCAGCTTTTCGGTACATGTTCAAATGTGAGTAAGTGTTCTGGCTCTTATGCGGAAATTGGTGGCCCAACAGTCATTAACCCCAGAGCTTCTCTTGCCTTCCATACATTACACTGGCTTTGCCCTTAAACATCAACATTGCTTCCTTTCCCCCACTTAATGATTATCTCCCACCTTCTCTGCTCTCCCAACCACTGGTTTAATCAACACATATTGATTAGAAAATAATGCATCCAAATAATTTGTATTTTCTTTTTGGTCAAAATGGGCTTGGTTAACAAATTTACTTGAAATTATTAGTGTTGACTTATCAGAATGGAAAGGTTTTGCTTTACCTGGTTTCACTCACTCATTTATTCAGAGTTTATTAATTTCCTGTGATGTACCAGGTACTGATATGCACACAAATATGCATGCATTATATCTCCTCCTTACAGTAGTGAGCTTTGTAAACTTCACATGACCCCTTTTCATTTTCTGCTCTCCACCTTCTCGTTCTGTTAGTCTTCTGGAGTGGGTAGAAGTGATGGGAAGGTGAATGTAAAGACACAAAGAGGTCCCTAAATGATCTGTTCAGCTCCTTTTCAACTACCATTAAGAACTGCTGTTAGAAGTTTACAATATAAAGGAAGAGACAGAGAAAATAATCACAACCTTCCAGGTGAAATACTAATAGAGGTATGTTACTAAATACATTACAATGTTTGACTATTGTTGGAGTTAGAGAAGCAATGTAGAGGAATGGATTCTCTGTTGGATTCCCCAGTAGGTAACAGATTTTCAGGAAAACTAGTTTAAAAGAGAATTGAAAGTGTGTGTGGGGGGGAAGATGTATTCAGTTAGTTTCAAAGCTTACTTTTATTTGTTTTTGGTCCTATGAGTTGATGCTTGTCCAACACAAGTCATAGGTCGTATTCATGATTAAATTGATTGATGAGTTACTGATAGGGATGGGTATTCTAACCATGGACTCACATTTAGATTCAAAGGAGAATAAAGTTAAGTAGTTTTACAATAGTAGAAATTTTAAAAATGCTGTCATTAATTATGTAACACCACACAAAGGCATTTTACTGTAAGCAAAAAAATAAGCCTTTTCTTTTTCATTAAAAAGAAATCTATATAGATGTAGCCTGGAGAGGATGAAAGTGTCAGTTTTCACATTTAAGGATTTGTACTTTATGAGCCTTGATATGTTAATGCCTCCTTTGGGGTTCTTTCGGATGAGCACATTGCACAGGTGGCCCGCTGAATTTATAGACACAATAACTGAACTGGAGAAAAAAGAGGCCAGAGCATTTGTGGCACATTGGATACAGCTGGCTTGGCCCCTTAAGAGCCGACATGAGTTTTATGTGACAGAGCCACTTACTGAGTCAGGAGACGCTCCTTTTCCTGGGATCCTGACCTGCTGCTTTTTTCTCTTCCCTCCCTTTAGTATAGACCAAGGCAAGCTCTGAGAGCTGCTTTGTCAAACTGTGAAATGAGGAAATTAATTTATCATAATTTATAATGTCCTGAAGGTCTTTGAAATGAACATCTGTTAAATGCAACTTCTCTTTGTAATATTCTAAAACTTGGATGAGTTAAACAATTAAGGGGCTGGGAAACTTGAAAATATTAAAGGGTCTGTCTGAAAAAAGTTTAGGCCAGAGAACTGGCTTTTGTAAATTAAAGTGGTTATTTTATTATCAAATTATAAACACTGCATATACACTTGCCATATTTGTCAGGGTGGGTATTAGGTGTTTGACTGGAATTTCTTCAAGATTATTGGGATAGTCATTGCCAAACATTGTTGAAAATAAAAAAGGAGAATGATTTCTCTGTCTCTGTCTTTCTCTCTCTCCTCTCTCTCTCTCTCTCTCTCTCACACACACACACACACACACACACACAATATTAAACTTAAAAGATTCAGAGTTCATTATTAACAAATACTTCTACAGATTCAAGGTGTTCCCCTGCCAGTTTCAACTAATACTGTAGCAAAAATAGAGGCCCTTTTCAGCACCACTATTTCAAGTAAGGGGTATATGTCCTGGAAAGATAGGAAAAGAGAGATGAAAGCATGAGAGAAATGGTAAAAGTTAGAGAGGGTGTGATTTATAAAGCAAGAGTCAATGAGGAATAGGGCATGATAGAGAGAAAAGAGGAAAAAATATTGTTTTCCTTACCTTTGCATATTATTTATGGGCAAGACATTATTTTTAGTTTTTCCTCTATTATTTCCCCCGGGTTCAAATTTGTAGCCAGACTCTGTGCCTTCAGGGGAAGTTGACTTAGAGAGCAAAATGTAGAAGTTATTTGCAAGCCGTCTGTGTTTATGGATTTTGTTTTCTAGAAGCTTGGACACTGAAGAGAGAGGCTGGAGTGCAGGCATTACTTGAGGCTAGGTGGCCCTGGAAGCCATGAGCTCCCCACGGGGAGGTTAAAAGTCCTTAGAAGGGAATGTCTAAGAGGTTGGCCCTGGACGCTGGTCCTGAGCCTCAGGTTTCCAGCCTTAGCCAAGACTCCCTTGTGCCACCTCTGGTACACAGTGGGATTTCAGGGCCTGATGTGAGCTTGGACAAAGGTTATCTCTGTATCAAGCCATTCAGAGAGAAGTCCAGAAGAGGCTTCTTAAAGTACTGGCATTATACTATACTGTATTACCTTTGTAATACCCACATGGAGTAAGGGAAAAAAATTCCCTGCCTTCCCATGGGATGGGGCTCCAACTAGGGTTTGTGGTTTCACATTCTTCTCTGCCTGCTACATTTGCTTTGTGGGCTTGAAGTCTCCTTTTCCAATAACTCTTCTGCATTTCCTTGCCCATCTTACCCATTTCTGTTGTCTCATTTCTAGCAGAGAAAAATATTCACAGATATTGTTATGTATATATGTATGTGTTTAGTTACTTTTAACTTCATCTATTCCCACAAAGGACTTTAGATAATGTAGGAAATTTGCTTAGGAATATTATCAATATAATAATAATATCCTTTCCACATTGAACAATCGAACATAGGTATAAAGAATTGTGAACCAATGGATTTGAGACAAGAGCTAAATTTAAATTTATCCATTGTTTAAGACAAAAGGCCTATTAAAATCCTAAAAATATACAAAAGGCTGTGGGTTGGCTATTTGATATTTTCATGAGCCTATATAGTGTAGTAGCTAATGAACTTGGGGTCTGGGGTCAGACATACTTGAGATTCAGTTCCAGCTTTTCTTAATTCTAACTGTACAATATTGGGCAAGTTTCTTTATTTTTTTTTCCATCTGATCTACAGGGTTGTGAGGATTGACTGTAAATATGGGTAAAGCATTGAAGAGTGGCCAGCACAGACTTAATGTTTAATAATACTATTTAGTATGCTTGCTACTAAACGGTCCTGCTTTCAAAAATTTAGGATATATACATGTGAGGCAAACAGTTGTTATGCTCATAGCAAGTCATGATCCTGGGTTCCTTTCAGTTAGACTCCTAAGAATCTCTAGCAGAATACAGTATTATTACTGTGTGTACTCAGAAAAATAATCCTATATATACTTCTTTGATATGTTTCTATAATTCAAATTATCTATTATTTCAGATTGGTATTTCTCTCGCCTACAATGAAAAATGAGATATTTTTATAGAGGAAAAACACATCAACATGACATGTTTTGTTTTGCTTTATCTAAAAGTAGTAGTGAATTGCACTAAATTATTAACATAGTTTTTCTAGTTTTCACTGTTGGTTTTGTGTAGTGTGTGTGTGTTTGCCTGTGTACTGTGCACGCGCACCATATTCATGCACTTAAAGCAACTTGAAGTTATTTAACCTCAATAGTTTAATTGATGTTGAGGTTATCACACTGGCCTCATAAGCACTGTGCTTCATTTAAAGAGCTAGTCAATACAGACTAAATGTACAAAATGACATGAATAGATAAAGCGTTTTCAAAGCATTGTGTGCAATACATGGCATGTGCTGATAGAAATCATTTTTCTTAAGGGGTATTCTATAAAGGATAATGCTTACTTGCTCTGCAATTCTTGTTAATTTTTTAAAATATAGCCTTGATTTGAGTAATAAAATAACTTCTACCTATTTCAGATGTTTATTTGACATAGATATTTTACTTGGGAATGTATTATAGCTCATAAAAAGGATTAGCTAAGAATAATTGAACCTGTACAATGAAGTGAGAAATATATGCTATTAATTACCTGTTAATTTAATATGATCATACAGTCCACAAATACATAGAATGACTACATTAGTTAGATGGTCCTTCCTCTGTGAATATGGGTGGAAACCTTGGCTGAATTTGTCTGGCAATATTGTCTCTTAATTGACTGGTCTGCATTGGAATGTTTGTTTCCTTACCTAATAATTTAATGCAATTTGTAGAGAATTCTGTTTCTCCTTCTGCAAATGATCAAAGTTCTGTCTTTCAGGTTCTCTTTTTTCATCTTGTTATTTTCCAGATCTAGGCATATACTAGACTGTAACAAGATTTGCTCTGAGGACACATGCTGTCTGTGAAACATCTTCTGCTTCACTCTGGGAAGAATGATTGTATTTCTTTTTTCTTTCTTTTTTTTTTTTTTTGAGACGGAGTCTTGCTCTGTCGCCCAGGCTGGAGTGCAGTGGCGCAGTCTCGGCTCACTGCAAGCTCTGCCTCCCAGGTTCACGCCATTCTCCTGCCTCAGCCTCTCCGAGTAGCTGGGACTACAGGTGCCCGCCACCACGCCCGGCTAATTTTTTGTATTTTTAGTAGAGACAGGGTTTCACTGTGGTCTCGATCTCCTGACCTCGTGATCCGCCCGCCTCGGCCTCCCAAAGTGCTGGGATTACAAGCGTGAGCCACCGTGCCCGGCCAGAATGATTGTATTTCTTTAGCCACAGTTTTGTTTTCTGTCTCAAAGAGTTCACTGCCGAGGTAGAAGGGACTCAGCATGTTCTAGGTCAGGTTTTTACTGAAAAAGATTTTTATGTCTTTCTTGAAAAAGTCATAAAAGGAAAAAGAAAAGAGATTGGATGGTCACAAACTAAATGGTTCAGTTGCGAACGTTGCCTCAAATATTTCCTTAAGGCTCATTAAGAGGAGATTTTTTGGCAGTAGAATGAGTGAGTCAGAAAGGTTAATATCTGGTAGATTTTTAATCGGGTTTTACTAACCGAGATAATACATTATCCTGTTAGTAGAAATATCTAATTGCAAAGAATAATTCATTGGTTGGCCTTGCTTACAAAAGGGAGTTTAGTTATTGAGCTAGTAATAGGCTTCTCTGACATCTAAGAATTTATTGCAAACAGCTAAAACTGTATGTACAGACTTGACTAGAAGGGTAGTCATCTTAGTGTTGTGTGTATTAATAGTAGACAACAGGCTGGGCATGGTGGCTCATGCCTGTAATCCCAGCACTTTGGGAGACGAAGGAGGGTGGTTCACTTGAGGTCAGGAGTTCGAGACCAGTCTGGCCAACATGGTGAAACCCCATCTCTACTAAAAATAAAAATAATAATAATAAAAAAATGGGCTGGGCATGGTGGCAGTGGCTGGACTCCCAGCTACTTGGGAGGCTGAGGCAGGAGAATTGCTTGAACCTGGGAGGCAGAGGTTGCAGTGAGCTGAGATCACGCCATTGCACTCCAGCTTGGGTGACAAGGGCAAGACTCCATCTCAAAAAAAAGAAAAAAAAAAAAAGTAGACAACGAGAAAAACTAGGTATGCATTAATTCAAAGTTGTTTAAATAAATTATTTTAACAAGCATAATGGAACACTCTGAAGTAATTTTAATTGACTTATTGATACGAAAAGATGTTTTTGATATAGTTTTAATTGGAAAAAAATACAGAATAGTATCGTATTGTAATTTCTATGTTAAAGTTTTAATAAAGTTCCTTAAGTGCTGACAAGATTATGAGTAATTTAAAATTTATTGTATTTGCTTTCTGTATTTTCTAATTATCTGGAATGAACATGTGTTGTGATAAGATACATCAGAATGTTATGCACATAGTCCGGTCTTATTAATCAAATATTTCAATTAATAGAAAATTATAAGATAAATTTTATATTGATTAATTTGCATTTTCACTTAACCCCACACTATGAACATTTTTCCATGACAGTAAATATTTATCAAACATTTTTCTAAAGTTGCTTTCTGTTTTATTGCTTAAAGTTACCACAGTTTAACCAAACTCGTATTGATGAACAATATGATTGTTTTAAGGCTGTAATAAAACTACTATTGTATATACCTCTGCTTCCTTGTAGGAGTATTTCATAAGAAAATTTCTAGTAATGGAATTGCTAGACTAGACAGAATACCAATGTAAAAACACTGTAAATATTACTGTTAAAAATATTAGAATTTTTTCCTCCAAATATTCCTCTTAAATTTATACTCATACCATCAGGGTATGATTGTTGCCATTTTCCTAGCCCCTTGATATGGTTTGGCTGTGTTTCTACTAAACGCTCACCTTGAATTGTAATAATCCCCACATGTCAAGGGCAGGACCAGGTGGAGATAATTGAATAATGGAGGCAGTTGCCCCCGTGCTGTTCTCGTGATGGTGAATGCGTTCTCGCGAGACCTCATGGTTTTATAAGGGGCTATTCCCTTCACCCAGTACTTATTCTCTCTCCTGCCGCCCTGTGAATGTGAAGGGGTTCCTCCCGGCATGATTGTACGCTTCCTGAGGCCTCTCCAGCCATGCGGGACTGTGAGTCAATTAAACCTCTTTTGTTTATAAATTACCCAGTCTCAGAAATTTCTTCATAGCAGCATGAGAATGGACTAATCCGACCCTCAAAAACATCGTTTATTATCTATAGCTATGCTGTTCAAAATGGAGGCAGTGCCAATGTGTGACTATTTGAACTAATTACAATTAAATATAATTTAAAAATTAGTTTCTCAGTCTCATTAGTCATACTTCAGGTTGCACAATAACAACCTGTGGCCAGTAGTTACCATACTAGGCAACATATACAGACTATTTCTATCATTTCAGAAATTTCTATTGCACTGGGCTACGTTGTGCTGTGTAATAGCACAGTTTTAACCCTTGATAATTTGGCAAATGAAAAACATCTTGTCTTAATTTTCATTCCTTTGATTTTTTTCAGCTGAGCATCTTTTAAACATAATTGTTAACTATATTAACTTTTTAAACATAATTGTTTTATGTTAACATAATTGTTAACATAAAATTACCTTTTTTTGTCTTTTGCTCATTTATATACTGTGTAGACTTTATAAGATCTTTATATTATGGATATTAACCCTTTATAAATATGTTGCACAGTTTTTCTTATTTACTGTTTATCTTTCACGTATATTTATAGTGTCTTGCAATATAGAAGTTTATGTGGTCAAACATGTGAAGCTTTTTCTCCGTGGTCTGATTTTAATTTCTAAATAAATCACCACCCAAAGAAGTATAAAAATATTATCTTATATTTCTTTAGTACTTTTAGTTTTTTATGTAAAATAAATCCATATGATACAAGGTTCTTTTTGTTTCCACAAGTAACCAGTTTTTTATCATAATTATTGAATAAATTCATTCCCTAATGCTTCAAAATGCTAATTATTGTTTATTACATTTGTCTCTAGTTCTATTTTTAGATTTATTGATTTGCCTATGTTTGTGCATGCCATAGCAACTTTATTACTGTAGCTTTATATTATGTTTTACTAACTGATAGAATAAGTTTTCTAATGTCATTTTTCAAAATGTCAATTATTGTTATATATTCATTCATTCATAAAATCTATAACTGTCAGATTCTATCTCTTCCACTATAAACTATTTTTATTTAAAGTTTATTAAATATACAAATAAATGTGTGGTCATTAGATCTGTACAATTTTGAGGTTTTTTCATCTAAGAATATTATTTTTTAACTTTGAGGAAGTGTGTTATAGCTGATGTTCAGTTTCATATTTATAGTTTGTACTCATTTTTGTGCCTATCAAGATCATTTTTTAATCTTGCTTTGGTCATCTAGTATATAACCCAATTTGCTGTTTTGTGTCGTTTAAAATTGTTGATGAGGATTCCTTTACCTGTTCAGCAAAATAATTGCTAAAACTGCTATCAGGACAGAGCTAAGCATACAAGACCATACGGTGTACTAAATTTAATGCCACAGATCTGTGATTAACTTAGGAGAGTTAAGTAATCTCTAATTCTGTTAAATATGAAAACTATATTTTTAACATGAAATTACATTATAAAAAATTATTTTAAATCATTCAGAAAGGCTTTGAAGACCTTTATTGTGTGCATATTATCATTTTATATGCTAATAATTATTTACTACTTGATACAGTTTGGATGTTTGTCCCCTCCAAATCTCATGTTGAATTGAAATCCCCAGTGTTGGGGGTGGGGTCTGGTGGGAGGTGTTTGGATCATGGGGGTGGATTCCTCATGGATATCTTGGTGCCGTCCTAGTGATCATGACGGTTTTCACGATGCCTGGTTGTTCAAAAGTGTGTGGCAACTTCCCCCTCACTCTCTTGCTGCTGCTGTCACTATGTGATGTTCCTGCTCCGGCTTCAGCTCTTCCGTGATGGTAAGGTTCCTGAGGCCCTTATCAGAAGCAGATGCTGGAGCCATGCTGGTACAGCCTGCAGAACCTGAGCCAATTAAACCTCTTTTCTTTATAAACTACCCAGCCTCAAACATTTCTTTATAGCAATTCAAGAACAGCCTAACACACCATTCGCATATGCAAGTATTGATTACTGAAGTTGATGATTAGCAGAATGCCTAATAAGCAGGCTTTCCATAATAAATACAACATGAAATATCA
Source organism: Symphalangus syndactylus (assembly GCF_028878055.3). Taxonomy (NCBI): domain Eukaryota; kingdom Metazoa; phylum Chordata; class Mammalia; order Primates; family Hylobatidae; genus Symphalangus; species Symphalangus syndactylus. The sequence goes on from NC_072426.2 coordinate 62,292,003, forward strand.
TTTACTCCCCAACAAATTCCATATTTCTCTGCTTTCTTTTAAAGAGCTCACCCTTCCTCAAAAGCTCAAATCAAATCCTTCCATGCGTTCATTTCTGCTGGAATATTTTGCCCAATATTTGGTATAGTTGCTGAGACAATGAAAGTTAACTCAGACTACCTATAGGGCCTTAAGTCTTGCCACAAAGAAGGGGTAAGAAATCACTCTGCTGCCCTCTTCCTTGAATCTGGTGTTCAGTGGGTGAATCCTGATGGGAAAATAGCTTGTCTTTTTGTCAGCCAACTCCATATGGATCCCATGATTACTAGTTTGAAGTCCAAGTATCATCCAAGATGAAATCTTGCCCTCAACATCAGGCTGATTTGAGTCATACCCTCATTTTCTCTTCCATTTCTGGGAAGTTGAATCCTATATTTCACCACCACCACTCTGGCTGAGGCATTCCCTCATCCCATCTTCCACTGCCACACCAGGTCCAAGATTCTACTGTACTATAGACAGGTGTTACACCACTCTCCAGATTCACATCATTACGGCCCCACCACATAGAAAGCAATGCACATAGTGTAACAGCTTGAGTTGGGCAGTTCACCATCTCCTGCTTAGGCACTTGGTTGGATTCTTGTTAATTCTGCTTGAGTCCTACTCTAATGTCATTTTAGTTTTCACAGAGACAAAATTATCCATGTTACAAATACAGTTGACTCATGAGCAACATGGGTTTGAACTGCATGGATCTACTTGTATGCAGATTTTTTTCAACCAAACACTGACCAAATGTACAGTTTGCAGGATATGGAGGTCTGACTCTGCATCTGCGGGTTCCACAGGTACTACTGTGGGACTTGGCTATGTGCTGATTTTGGTATATGTGGAGGTCCTGGAACCGATTCCCTGGCTATACTGAGAGATGACTGTACTTGTTTTTCCCTGCCAGCCCACTGTTCAGGTAGCTTCAGATATTTTATCTGAGACTATGAAGATTATGAAGTTTTGACTTCCTTGACAAGTCTACCTTAATTATGAAATTATTTTAGTGATTTTTTTCATGCAGTTTGTAATTTATCCCACACTTCTAAAGTGCAGGAATTATACTTTATTATATCTCTCATTGTCGTAGTAGCCATATTTTCTGGGGAAAAAATCCAGATACATGATTTGATAAATTCTACTATACTTACAGGGTCAAAGTATGAATTATTTGAAATAGAACCTGACGTTTTTATTCTGGCTATCATTATTGCCTTATTTAAAACATAGTTTTCTTGCAGGTAGCATTCAAAAAGTTTCTTGTTTAATATATGTGAATAGCATATGAAATGCATTAGTTGAAGAAGCATTTTCTTGATTGTAAAAATAATTACTTTTAGGGAACTTTGGAATAAATTACTGTGTTAATTTTTTTTTTCCTGAAAATTCTTAGCACTTTGTATTGCGTTGGAGAGACCCTCCCCACTCTGTGCATAGAATAGTCTTTTCAGTATAGCACCTGAAGGGGTCACTCATGCACAGGATACTTTCTCTCTATCCTGTCATACTCTCTTGGTGATGCGTACTCTTGATTTGAATAGCAAAATATCTTTGAGTAGTGGTAGAAACATTTTGTGTTGCTTCTGAGGGACAGAGCAGTTGAATTCTGTCTTGAAATAAAGGTTGTGTTCCTAAGAAGTGTGTTCAAACTTAGGAATTTAAGGGATATTTTTGTTATTTCTGAAATAGTTATTTTCTTGACATTTTCCTAGAAGTTTGTTTTAAGGATAAGAATGAAACCTAGAACACATATGCATTAGAATGATTAGATTTTCAAAAGCTTTGTAGGAAATGAGGGCAAAATATTTTCAGACCTTTATATATTTTTTTCATGGAGACAAAATTTTTTAGCAATGGGAAGGGTTATAATTTCATAAGCATAGTTTTCCCTCAAATTTAAATTCATTTGTATTTTTCTAATCCAAAATATAGCTTAAAGTTCCCTCTGGCTTTATGGTTTATTACTGATTTCACTCTAGGCAAGAATAATGAAAACACCCAGCTCTGACACTTAGATATTGTTACGACAAAATCTTTTTATAATATTGAGACTTTTTTCTCATTACAAAATGAGACGGATGAATTTCACACAAAAGGGGCTACCTTGACAATCCTGACACTTGTATGATTGTTGCATATTATCCTGTTTTTTAAAAACGTGTGTGCCTAAATATCCCAGAGTAATGATTATATGATAAAATGTCGTACTGCTTTTGAAATGCTTTCAGTCCTTTCGTGACAGAAAATTAGGTAGAAAGTCCAATTTTCCATGTCTCTGTGTAGACTTCTTTATTTCTAAATTTAGATTAGGTAGACATCTTAAAGTAGTTTTATAGAGAAAAGTGCGGTCATATTTTTAGGTTCCTTATGTTTGACACTTGCATTTTTTAAGCAAGCAATACTCATTGATTACCTAGGAAAGTTTCTTTATGCTTTGTTAATTTGATAGTATGGGCAATTTATTAGGTGTTTCCTGTTTTTAACTGCAGTCTGATTCTGAAGGAAATGAGCAGTGTCTGTGGCACAGCAGATGAGTCTGTGTCTGATGAGAGCCATGTGGGCCAAACTCTCATTTTTCATAAGTACTGTCATTTTACAGATGTATGACCTTTTTCTTTCTTCAGAGGAGGAGGGGCTGGGGAAAGAAGATAATGCACAGGGTTCATTTGAGAAACTGTTGTAGGCAGATACACAAATCATGTCATGTAAACCAGAACAGGCTAAGGAAACCTCACATCTCTTTTCCGAAGACAATAACAGATAGGACAGAGAAAGATGGAGTCAAAGATGATTAGGAAAACAGGAATGGTTAATGGATAACAGCAACGTGGCGCCAAGCTGTTCATTCCATGTCATAAAGATATGAAGCCACACAAACAGAGGCCAGGTAAAAGGTCTCTGAATGAATATCCAATCAATGCAGATGTATATTTGTGCTTTGAGACTTTTTAATAGAGAATAATGTGATGTATGGAGAAGTTACTTGTAGCAAATTGAGCTATTCCTTACTTAAAAGTTGCAACACATCCGGAGCTAGCTTCCCAGGTGTGTGGTGTGACCAGTGTAGTCACACAGGGCCCCAAGCCAAAGTGCCAAGCACTTAGTTTAATGCTCTGCTGTTGCCCTGAATTTTGATTTTACACTGGGTCCCACAAAATGGTAGCCAGCCCTGAGAGCGTGCCTAATAAATTGTGGAGCTGTATTTCTTATGTTTTCAGTACATGGCACTTTTAATTTCTAAAACCATAGGTTCATATGGTCCTGGAAACCAATGGTGGTTCAAATGGTCATCATGGCGGCCAGCAAGGAGAGCTGTCTTAGGCTCTTGTCTCACCCAACATCTGACTTACCTTTACTTGCTTTAGGTCCAGGGGATTTATTTGATCAAGGCTAAATTTGATGGAAAGTTGAGATCAGTTCCACATCATAACTCATGTTTAAGGTAGGGTGAAGAAAAAAATTTATTCTGACATTTTTTTCCATGAAGAACCAAAGTTATGGTTCCCTAAACTTGATCAACATGTATACACATGTGAATATGCACACACATGTGCTTATACTTATCTCAGAATAAGTTTAGTAATATAAATTATATATTAAAATAATTTATTTCATAATATAAAAACACTGAATCAAGTGTAAAATTTTCATACATATGAAGAGATATCACTTCATAGGATCTTAAGAAAATAAATCTTCACTATATCATATATTCATTTGGAGTAAACATTGTACAATATTATCATCACACTATTAAAAGGGGTTAATTAAGAAAACAATTATTTTTTACTTCACTCTTGCTAAATTGTTTTCTAATGATTGGTTTCTTTTTAACATGTATCTAAACTAGGTCTGACAGTGCTATATTATGAAGTCAGTTTCTCTCTTTTTTTTTTTTTTTTTTGTAGCACATTTTGGTTTAATTAATCTACTTTGTCCTGTAATAAACTCTCAGGAGATGTGAGTGTAACTCATGAAAGCCCAGTGAATTATCTCAGCTGGAACTTATTTGACCTCATGATTACGGGGAATTTTTGAATCTGAGCTCCTCAGTAGTGGTTTCCACCTCACATGCACAATACTGTTCTGGAGCCTTCCCTCAGCCTGCTCTCTCAGATGCAGGAGTTAATGTTTATTTTGGGAGGAGCTACAAAGGAAGAAGCTCTTTCACTTTAGTTGACCTTTTCCAAAAAAAAGATAACATGCTAGTCAGCTATACATATTGTATCTAATGATAAATGTTAAGAATGGCTCTGATATCAATTAAATCAACTTCATGTATTCATCTTAAAAAATACCCAATCAATCAAAATGCTTTCTCGCAGGAAAAGTGGACCATTAAATGACAGTTGCCAAGCAATTTCTATTTTACAAATCAATTCCATGCTTAAATTGAGGTATATATTGAAAACATCTAATCTATTATATATATCTTAAAAAAAAAAAGACCCTCCTCCCAACCCAAACTGTTAATTATTGCACAGTCAAGGCTGCAATTAAAGGCTGAAGAGATTTGTCTAGCAAGATAACAGAGGGAGGAAAACAAGGGACACAATCTCTATGGGGCAGTTACATCACACTTGATAGCTCTCTCACACTTGATATCTCATCCCATGGATGCTGTTGTTTGTTCCTTAGCAGAATATCCTAGTCAATAGATAGATAAAAATAAAGAGCAATTGAGATGTGCATCTGCCTGATATTGGAAAGGAATATACCTCTCCAAAAGGTCTGAAAGATTCTCCTCTATCTGGATGCCTCAAACTCAATGCTTTCTCTTTAGTTAATTCCTTAGAAAAATGTTACCGATAGCAATATAACTATCCAATCACTTATTTACTCAAAGATAAGGGACTGTATGTAAACTCACTTAAGATAGGCATAACAATTCTTTAAGAAAGAAGACTTCTTCATAAGATTTAATGTAAACCAAAAGAATAGCCCTAAGATTAAAGAAAGATGTTTCAGAACAAAGAAAGTGTCTTATATATCCTTTTATTTCCATAACAAAACTTCAAGGCTCTAAACTTGCAGCTACCTCTAATATAACACTGATTTGTTTTAAGTATTACTTTGAAATCTTTTCTGTTACTTATCAAAATTTGTTCTTTTTAATTTTCATCTTCTCAACTTCAATTTTTAAAGTCACCTATTTCTGAAAATAATGTTTTTTTCTTCCTTTTTTTTAAAAAAGGAAAATCAAGTTCTTGCCATACTCTCTGAAGCCAAGGCATCTGAAACTGGATAAATTCTCTAATTCATTTTTTTTAAACTTTACTTTTGAATTGTCCCTCATTTACATAATCTCGTCTAAGAGTCTCCATTGTATACTTAGCTTAGGTACACTTACATGTATCTTTCAGCAGTACTTTATCCATCTTGATATAAGAGGCATTGATTGAAATCTATCTAGAGATATAAGTCTTTTCTTATTTTAATAGAGTTGCTGTTTTATAGTTTCTATACTTGACATTAGAAATGAGATATTTTCATCTATTTGTTGAAATTATCATAAAATAAAGGACTGTAATAATAGACTGAGTTATAACAATGGTGATGTTTTGAATTGAGTCTCAAGTTATGCCAAAAAGATGTTTAACAGTCTTTTGGATACATATAACTATCATAACTATATACTTCTATAGTCTTCTGACTTGAAGGAAGCCTTTTTCTTTGCCATAAAGATTGAAGATGATCTAAGAAAAGTATGTCATAGCCACACAATAAAAGTATGAGGAGTTAGGTGTTGGGAGAGTTTGGGGCTCATGCTTAACTCTCTGCTTGTACTATTTTACTGATGTAGTTATGCTGAGTTTCTAAATAATGTTTTCCTCTTTACTAGTTCAAAATAAATACAAATAACTTTAAAAATAGGCCATGGAATTTAATGAAAGGGTTTTATGAGAATCTAAAACCCCTGTGAGTATTACAAAATAAGTGATCCTAAGATTTTAACCTTTTCAATTAGATCTGATGTGCATGCGTATAGATTTAAATCAAACCTGAAAACCCTGGGCTCTCCTGATACTCTAGAATCTTCTTGAACCATTTTAATATGACCCACTTAATCTTTCATTTATATTGAATCTTCAGAAAGGCTTGTAGATCCCAATTTAAGGCTAAAATTGCTACCCACACAGATTCTGAGTATTAAGAAGCTCAATGTTATTGAGACAGAGCATATTTCAGCTCTTCCTTCTTAACAAATACAATTGCATATCTAACAGGATGTTGAGAATTGACTTCCCGTTTTGTGTAATATCTACTAGGCAGCAATTCTGAATTGAAACAACGTAGCAAACTTTCTGCCCTGAGCAGCCATATTTATAGAGTATAATTTTTAGGCTCTTTGTGCAGAATATTGAAAACAAAATATGAAATAGTAAGTCTGTTTTGCTGAACTATAGGGTTATTAGTTTTAAAATTCAAGCAACATGCAAATCAGAAATAACATCCTAGGACTGGGTCAATCAAAAAATTCTGTGAGCAGATAATTTGTTTAATAACCATTCATAGGGACCCCCTGTGTTCTTTTTCTTTTTGGCACAGTTGTTTTCCTTCTTGTCTTCTAAGCCTAAGGCATCTAATTTGCATTTGATTTGCATTTTGTTCTTAATGGGAAAAAAGAGAAAGCAAGCACATGAGAGAAGGAAAGAAAAAACAGTTCCAGATATCTAGCAGTAACCAATTCCTTGGTGTTAGCCTGTGCTGTTGAATATTTTATAATTTATAAACTGAAAACACATTATGCTCTGCTTTTCAAACAGGCTTTGTCACATGCCTTTTCCAAACCTTTTAAGACATTAGGCTTGTGACCAGTATAAAAAAATATGCATTCTTTATTTCTACATATCTCTTATGGTGCTACACTGTGGGAATGGAAGAACAGAGGAGGTTAGAAGGATGTCTGAAGTGCCTGCTAATCATTTACAGAGGCAAAACTGATTTTAAACTTTTTACTTTTATTGAAGAAATATACGTTGATACTTTTAAAATATCAAGAGAGTATATGCTAGCTAAAGAATTTCTGATTTCTTAGCCATCATCTGGACACAATATTTTGAGAGATGCTACTGAGAGATTTGTTGAACCCCACTGAATTAAGGTCAACTCATCAATTCTTAACAGGAATATAGGTTGAAGCTGATTCCTAATAGCTTCTGGAATGCAAAAGCAATGCTGACCTTTAGTCTAGATGTCAATGGAAGCAAAGTCAAGAGCCAGAGAGTTTTGGTTAAAAAATTTATACATTGCTGATAAGAGGTGGAGATTGTCCCTGTGTTTCATATACTGGAATCCAGAGGCAGTGTTTCTAGCTCTGCTCTTGTAAGATCAGAACCAGTCATTTAACCTCCCTTTTATTTCTTTGCATGAACTAAAATTTATGTTGGCAAATTGCTTTTCTGGAGAGAAAATAAAAACTATGTTGATATAGCATATTAACTCATTGCTGAAAGTACAATACAAATGATTTGAATTTTCTAAGAGAAAAATCTCTAGTTAGCTGAAGACCAGATTTGAAAGCAGAGGGAACGTTGAAGAGAAGGGCATAGCATGGCTGTTCTTTGAAAAGCGTTGCCATGGGCCAAGCAGTTTCCAGACAACTGCCCAAGAGCCAGGCAGTGCAGGGATCCTGTAAAACTTCAGCCCTTGAATTCTGTACTGATAAGAGAGGCTGTCTGGATTAACAACCCTGTCAAGGGTAACCCTCTGAAGTGCTTATTTGTTTAGGAAAAGAACCTCATTCATCATCAGGGAGTGATAGAAAAAGGGGCTGTTTGACACCATATCTGAAGGCTACCTGGATGTATGGGCTCTTTGGGTACCTTTCATGAAAAGGAAGAGGAGAAAGGATGCTGTTGCTATTCAGTTTCAACATAGTATTAAAAAGAAATGTATTATACATGTTCACAGTGCCATTTTTTTATGATGCAGTTTCATTTCATTGTAAAACTCTTTGGGAAAAATTTTATCTCAAAAATCAGAGATGATATATTTATGTTGTTAACTAACGTAAAGATACACGAAAAGAAAAGTAAAATCTGACATTAGACTTGTAGTTTGCCTTTTGTTGATTTTATTATTAGATCCTTTGAAACCTCTTTTATCAATTTGTCTAGTTGAACATGTGAATATTATATTTATTTGCCTCAATAAACTGATTATAGGCCCAAGTTTAAAAAAATGCTATAGGTTAACTAGTGATTTTAAAAAAAACATTGGGATAATTATAGATTTTTTTGATCATCTAGAATTTGTTATAAAAATGAAGAAAGTTCAAAAGCAAATATTATTATCTGAGGACATGAATGACAATAACTGATGTTAAAATTGAGTGCCCTGAATATAGATAAAAATAATATTGCTTGCTAGATAGGTGACATTTTAGGTACAATAACTTCATCTGTTGTGATTGACAACTAAAACTAAATTCTGTGATTTTGACTGTTTGCATAATGATTAAGAAGATTTCAGCTTTATTTAAAGCAGAAATGTCACATATATATTGCAGTTACTAATTTGTATTTATATAGTAGGTAAATCACAACTACTATATAGTGATAGGGTCATATGTCATAAGCAACAATGCACACATATAAACTACAAAATTCAAAGCGTATCTGTACTCTCTATTATATATAATTTATTGGGAATTATTTGCTTAATTACCTCTTTCTTAAAAAATATCACTCCAAGTAGATATTGTAGTTTTATTGTAGGAAAGAGTAGTTTGGAGAGGTTAAATAACATGTACAAGGCCACATAGCTAGTACGTGGTAGAAACAGGATCTTAAGGCAGATTCATCTGGGCCCAAAGCTCTTAACAACCCTTTATTTGTAGCCACATTGCCCCCCTTTAATGAATCCACATGTATCTATCTGCAAATGTCACTCTTGTTTCTAATAAAACTGTGTGCAATGCCATCTCAAAGGTTCTTTCAGTACCCTAAGGGTATAAAAGGTAAAAGAAAACGAAACAAATACAATGGTTGACACTTGCCATCTAAGAATCAAACCCAGAGTAAATGATTAAATGTTGGAAAAGAGCAGCCTGACATCAGAAAAATCGCTTATGCTGTAGGCACAATCTGTTTCTGATATTATGTCACTACTCATTATGTCTATTCTACTCCCTTCTAGCACCTCCTGGAGTCCTCCCCATTACTGCTTTACTCAGATCTAACTGCCAAGGAACTTCCTTCACTTTGTCTGATTTCTCAAGGTTTTGATGTCTCCTGGGTAACTGTGGGTTAAAATAGATTATCCTAATAATTGGGCTAATGTGATAGCAAGCTAACTTGTTCCTATTCAGAGAAATATAATAATAATACAGAGAAGAGTAAACAATAATAACAACCATTTTCCTATATACATGAATTGACACTGGGGACTGAAACTACCTACCACCCCCTTCCACCCCTTTCTCCCTACAATTTGCTGTCTGCATGTATATGACTGCTATTTCATGAGTCTCTTGCCCAGGCAAATGGTTCGGTTGTTTATTATAAGAACTTCCCTAAAGACCCACCAAATCCTCAAAGGAAAGCATCAAAAGATAGGGCTAAACAATTGTATCCCAATCTTTACTCAGAATTAATCAAGCTTCCTAACTGAAAGCCCACCATAAATCAAATATTCAATTTTCAACACATGTTGTTCTTGCTTCTTTCCCCCTTCAAGACACTGCCAAAGCTCTGTGGAAGTTGGGCTCTCCCTTACCACAGTAAGCAATAAACTCAACTTTCTCTTATCAATAGATTGTGTTAGTAATATTTGGAGAACCTGCATTTGACACTAATAACCACTAATATTTACATAGCACAGTAAATAAATGTGCCAAGTAGTGTGTATACATGTGCATACCACATACACACAAACCATTTATCTCCATATTACACATGAGGGAACTGAGGCCTAAAGTGGTATTAAGTTGCTTGCTCAGGTGATACAGCTTCTTAAGTGGCCTTCTAAACTGTTTCTTGTAATATATATATGACCACCAAAGAAATATGTCTTCAGGAGGCCTCTACAGGAATGACCGTTAAAGTGAAACTTACAGAACTGTGATTGCAGACTTAGGGAGATAATTGTCACTGGGTATGTGTTTCTAGTTAGACTAGCTGCTATTATGGTCTACAGATGGTACCAGCCTTGCACATAAGGCAGTCAGGTTGAGGGAATTAGTATGACATGTTAGTTGAGGAAGGAAAATTGTTTTACTCAGTGTCTGAATGAAGTATGATTGGCAGAGATGACAGTCTCCTGTATAGGTTTCCCACACCAGCTCTATCCACAATTTCACACTAGACTTGCATTGTACCAGGCAACCCAGCCCCTGCTGTGCATGCCTCCAATCAAGGCAGGATATACTCATGGGGAAAGGACTAAAGTCACGGAATAAAAGAAGCTACAGATTAAGAGCTCCGCAACCTCACACTCTTGAGTTATGGAACATAGTGCTGTAACGCTAAGTCATCATTGTGATTCCTTAATGGGAAGGATGGCGGGGCAAATTCTTTTCTTGATATTCAGTCAATTCTCTATGAATGGACTTCTAGGTAAATGGGACTGATTGTATTCCCTCCATCACTGCCTCTCTCGTAGTCAGTGTCCTGTACACCTGGCAATCAGAATTCACAGGTTCCTGAATTTGGAGAGGCAGAATATGGACATTAGAGGACACCTGTGTTTTCTAGTCCTCTTTTTCTGTGAAAATCTTCTCTCCCCCAACCCCTACATCCACCCCACTTCTCTCTCGCTCTCTCTCGAGTGCATGTGCATGCAAATTCTCTCCAAATTTTCCATCTTTCCATTTTCATGCTTTCCGTGATGCTTTTACAATTCTGCATTAGGTTCTTTTAGGTGGTGACTAGGTTGACATGTGCTTTGTGACCTCATCTTCTGAGGAGTGAGTCTCTGTTAACTGCTATTTGATAAAATGTTGCCTCAGGATTGCACTCCTGGGACCATTTAGCTTCCTTGAAACTAGGGGCAAGGAGTCCTTGATACTCTTTAGGAATTCATGTAAAGGAAAATACAGGATAAAGTATGACATTTAAATAACTCCTTAAATCATTTATCCTACATGGTGCTCAAATAAATACTCGAAAGGATTTTAATTGTTTTTATAAGTTTCATCTATGTCTATGTATATATGCATGTAGGTATACATGTATTTCCAATTTTTAATACAAACTGTCTTATTTTTCTAAAATAATTCCCATGCTCAAAATCTTCCTTTTTATCCTCCTTCATTTGCAAAATAAAATCTGAAATGTGCTCTGGACCTCATGGACCATATTTCCACTTGTCATGCTTACCTGCCATAGTTTCCTAGAGCAAAGCATCTCAAACTTGAATGTGCATGTGAACCAAAGCGGGTTCTAGTTCCAGTGCAGATTCTGATTCCATAGGTCTGGGGTGAGGCCCAAGACACTGCATGTCTCACAAGTGATACCGGCAATGCTGATCCCTGAACCACGCTATAGAGTAGGGAGACTAGATTCCACAGCCTTGCTCTTGTAGCAAACAGCTGTTTGTTCTACTTATTACCACTTTTAGAAATTCTTCACCTTTCCTGCCCATTTGCTTTGCTTCTGCTGTTTCATGTCTGTCTCTCTTTTCTGAGATTGTTATTATCTACAGAAATGTCCAATGAATTAGACAACTTTTCACAGGCACAGCACACTCTTTCTAAAATCGCATTTCTGTGTCCTTGAAGGAAAATCCTTTGCACTTCCATTTCCTGAACAAATGTATTTCTTTGAATTACACCCTTACACTCTTAAACATGCTCTGGAAATGGGAACTCGGCCTCACTGAAGGCAGTCGTGAGACACCAAGTCATTGAAGGGACAGGCTCATATTGACAATACAGTCTTTAGCGCAGAGAAATAACACTTCCCATAAAAACACAAAGAATTTTATCATAAGCTTTCCTTCTCTTTTTCAACTGCAAGGAAAACACTGTAGTTTCAGGAGGGACAAAGCAAGTACATTCTGGTGTTTAAGAAACAATGCGCAAGGCAGAGCACCCTAGCAACCCTGATACCTGAAAGTGCGCCCTCCTTCAACATGATTTTGGAGTGATTATCTCATAATATTCAATGACAAGATCCCCTAGAAAGTGCTAATTAATACACAGGAGAGTCTCATCTAATATTTATGTTGCTGGTGCGGCGGTTCCGCGGCGTTGCTGGCAGCGGGGGGCCGGGGGGGGAGTGGGCTTTAGCGCAGGATTGCCCAAGCCACGTTAATCCCTCCCTGATGAGCCCGGTCCTATCCGCACCCATTCGGAACGCGCGGCTCTCAGGGCGCTAGTAAAGCCCTTCAGCCTTCCAATCCTGACTTCCGGCAGGGCTGCTGCTTGCTTTCTCAAGTGAAACCCTCTGCTCACCTGGTTAAACTGGCTAATCCTAAAATGGCTTTTAGATTGTCACTTAATAACTCCGGGGCCCTCCAGCAGGCTCCTGTGGAAATCCCGAGATGAATGAGACCTAGGCACAGTGAAAATGAACCCACAAAAATATTTTTAATAAAATGGACAGCAAATTCTTGAAGTTATATTTTATTTCTTTTGTCTGAGAATTAAGGTCCGACATCATATTTAAATGATGACACATGACCCTAAGACTTTCTATGACACTCTCTGACTTTATTTAAAAATCAAGTAATAAAGCAATAGCTGCATTTTCTATTAAAATTTTTTTTCTTTTAAAAATTTACTGGTGACGTTTGTATAGCACTTAAAATTTTGACATCTGCTAGATGCTAGATATTTTTTGTCTTAATTTATTCTGCAAGGCATGCTATCAAAATGCGTGTGCTTTGTTATGGAAAGAACTGCGTCCTTTGAAGAGTATTTTCCTCATTCTTGTAATGAGATAGAAATGATAGAAATGATTATTAGGGCCCTTATAAGTTCTCAAATTTAATGCAAATCCCATATATACCCAACCATGTTCTGATTCAAAAGTTCTAGAAAGAAGCCAGGAATCTGTATTTTTACCAAGCCCTTTCAGGCTATTTTGATGCACATATAAAATATGTTCTATATTTTTTGAGGAAAGTTTTCTTTTTTTGTTTATACATTTCTTATCCAAAATGAAAAAGAGTAACAGACGAACAAATGAAGTACAATGTTTGAAAAGCATTGTAGCGGTGCCTCGGTGACAGAAGGGGACACCAAGATGCCTGGTTACTGAGCTCCACGTTCCGCAATGGGATCCACAGGCACGGAGCTGGGGCCTGGAGGGAGCAAATCAGTGCAGACGATTCAAGAGAAGAGGGCAATTGGGAGCTCTGATGAGTGATTTTGAAAGGAAGGAATGATTCGAATGGAGGCCACATGGTTTAACTTACAATGAACCTGCAGGTTTTGAAAATTGCATGCTGGATTTCCTCATAAACATACATCAATCTCAGAACAGGCGGCTCTGCTCTTTGGTATGCAATCTTTTGGGAGGTTTTTCTCATTCAGTACAAAATTATAGAAAATATACATTGGAGTTGAGAATTTTAAAATGCAGAGTTAAAAAAAGCTTTCAATAATTTAATAAAAAGCACGTGGGCAAATGTGAATTCCAGTCACTTTCTATTTAAATTATGAAACCTTTGAATTTGGTTTTGGGAGGATAAGCATAGTGTGCTTTGGCATTCTCTCTCTCTCCTATATTTTTTTTTAACCTGCACATCATTTCAGAAGTGGTAGCAATTATTGTCAGGAACCCAAGCAAGCAGTAGCACTTAATAGGAAAAGAGGGATGACATATGGTACAGAGAAAAATTGGGGTGCCACTTGCCACTAATCATAAGCACTTGTTTTTCCCAGTACACCATTATACAGGAATAAAGAAATGTGAACACGCAGAGATATAAAAGTCTTATTTTCACCGTTTTTTTTTTTTGAATTAACTGAATACACAAAATCTCTGGTTTGTCTTGTAGGAAGTTTAGCAAGTTTCTAGGATTAAATGGCTTTCCTCTTCTGCGAAGGGTCTGATGTAAACCCTTGTACCAAGGCTTAAAGTCTTAAGCCTGTTAGAAGTTTCCATCAGTCAGTCTGTATGTCAGTGGATAAAGTCAGTTGCTGATCTAACCTATTCATTGCTCTCTGGAAAAATGCATAAAACTACACAAATATTTTTTAGTGATGTAGGAAGGCTGGGGAAATGAAGGTCCATCCAATGATAAAATGCATTTTCTAACTGGCAACATTTTGGAGGACCGTACTACCACAGCGCTTTTCTATGTAATTTTAAGTGCTATATATGATGAGGTGGTGAAAAAAAGAGATCAGTTGTCTTTGGTAATCTATCCTTAGTACTTTGATAAATGTGAAAGTCTCTGTCATTTCCATGCTTAGAAAAGTTGTGTTCTATGTATATTCTGCCTGAAATAGTTTTGCACAATCCATACCAGAAAAATTGAGAGGAAATAAAATTTCTTTTATTTTCTTGCCTTGTCCTCTTTTATCTTCATTTGATGTACATTTTTAATACCTAAAATACCTGCATTTCATGATACCATATTATGTTTGCTGTCTGCTAGTCAACAATAGCAGGCACATATTATGTATGCTGTCTGCTAGTCAACAATTATTTGGCACTTACTGTGTGCTGAACTGTGTACTGTACTCAGTGAAATGTCAGCAAGAGGGCAGAGAAGGGGTAGAATGCAGATAAAATACCACATCTGGCCTTAGTCTCAGCCCTCAGGGGGTTTGTGTAGCATATTTGAAAACATTTGATGGTAGATCTTAATAAGCTTGGGTTGATGGCATACAAGTATACATATGCTTTGCATGCCAGTGAATTCTTATCAGGCTTCTCTTATAGTTCATGTCACAAAGTTCCCCAAAAGAATTTGCTAATGATTTAACAATGTGGTTGAAATTACCAGGTTACTTTTCAGTCTAGTTAGACTGGCAAACTTTCTATGAAGCATTTTAAATCCACATTATCACGTTCCATTCCAACAATGAAGGTTCCTAAAAAACTGTTTAGCTTCTCTTTTGTTATCCTGTTTTTATGATGTCCTGTTTTAACTTTGCTTCCAAAGTTAGAGTATATTTACCAGATATTCTAAGGAGGCAATTATGACTACGGAAAATTAGCTGATTAGCAGGTATCTAAGGTGAATTTTGATATTTTTTCTTCAGTTAGTACTGTGTCTGGATTGTTAAACAGATAAATGTTAACATTATTCATTTTTCCAAATGTTATAACTAAGTTTTTGACTTGAAAGCATATTGAAATAACATTATATATTTTTGTGGGCTGTAGAAGAGTATTTTTTGTACATGAGCAAAAGGCAGTAACATCAAAATGACAAAACTCAGCTTTTCATGGAAAATGTATTGATTGGAAAACAATTTCATCACTTTCCACCAATACAAAACAGAAATATGGTGATTTTTTTGCAAATCTAAAAATTTCTTAGCCAAATTGTATGAATAAGTCAGCGACTATGAGTTCCAGGGTGGAACTTTGGGAAGGGCATCAACTCTGGTTGGCCACTTGGATATTATAAAAGTGACCAGCATGTCCTAGAGTGGCTCATTCATATGTAGCATCTGGCTCGACATTTGCTTCATTATATTAGCATTCTTTCTTTTACAACGTGGTATTAATTTCCTGCTGCTACTTTCTATTTCAGCTTAGATGATTTTTGGAGTTGGGATATTTTATCTGCTTTCTTCCTTCTCTCCTCATAAACCCCCAACCCAGATGTCTAAGACTTCTTTTATTTGAATACAGAAAGGCTCATTTACTTTTTCTTTAAAAGGAGCTTTGGGGAAAAAGTACCAAAAATAAAAAGAAAATATAACCTTATACAAACCTATAAAATAAGTCTTTCATTTTAGATAACTACAAACGTCATCTTTACAAAGAAACAAACACTAAATGTTAGCCCAGATTCTAAGCAATAGAGTAGCTCACTGTCCTATCATAGCAGGTTAAAGATAGTTCTTCATTTAGTTTTTAAACAATGCCTGGACAACAGACCTTTCCATAGATTCCAATCACTGCATGACTTGATAGGTTAGGGGGTCAGGGGTGCATCTCATCAGTTTGTAGTCTGAGAAAACAAGCCATAAAAGTTAGCTTGGTTAATTTTTTGTAACTGATACTATTAGCAGAAGGCAGAGTTTATCATGGGGAGGAGAGGAAAATCATGATAGATAGAAAACAAACATTAAACTCACACAGCACAGAAACAAGCAAAACCAAACATTGGTCATAACATCATGAAACAGCCCTGAGTAAGGATGAATTTACTTTGCTTTGTAAAAGGTCAAATCATCCTATTTATGATAGTATATCCTTTGCTAATTTTCTTTAAAATCTCACTCTAAAATCCTCCCAGTCTTTTTCATTTTAATTAGTAAGATTTAAGTGAAACATATTGTTTGGATAGAAAAGCTATTGAAGTTTTAAATTATATTTAGCTTATGCTAAACATCATAAACTATATGGAGGGCATACAATCTTTACTAATACCAAACCGAATGTCTTATAACTGAGATTTGTTCTTAAGATTTTATTCTCATACTAACCACAGATATTTTACAGCCCAAATAAGAACTTCATCTGTTTATTGTTATTTACCATAAAATTGGCTTTTGTCTAAAGTGCCTGAGTAATTGCAAAGAATATTACAAGGAAAAAGACCTTAACCTACATGAACAATTGCCAAAAATTGTTCTTGTGTGCTTTGGATATCTGAACAAAGAAAGATGCCTTGATTTTGAAATTTCATTAATCTTTTTCCTCAATAAAAATTTGCTATTATAGTGCTAATTAGAAGCAACAAGTGTTATACTTAAATTTCTATCTAAATGCCATTGATACAGTTTTAATAACTTTAGCCTTCCAGTGATGAAATATTTTTTCCTCCAGAATATCAAGATTTATTAGAGAATTAGAATAAAGTGACCATTTTCTGCCTTAATTTCCTCATTTTTTACTAATGAAATAAATAATACCAAATTGGTATTTATTGATTACTTTTTAAATTGATTATGTGTTAAGTCCTTTATTGAGTTTTCACAATACTGCATTATGAAGTCAAAATATTACTATTTCTGTTTTACAGATGAGGAAACTAGGGCAGAGAAAGTAAAGTAACTTGTCTCAGGTCACAAAATAAATGGCAAAGCCAGGATTTGAACCTAGAAATATTACTTTGGTACTTCTTAACTATTTCTGTACTTCTTAATTAGCCACTCTACATTAGAGTTGTTTTAAGTATGAATTAAAGATTAGGATAGACACTCCCATAAATAATAGATGCTTCATATTTATATGTTGGGTTAAGTAAAATCTATCAGCTTCCATAATTTTCTTTGGCCCTGTGGACTTACATTAAAAATAATTACACATTATATAATATTAATCCTGGTGAATTTTAAAGCTGTGTAAACACAATTGAGTCCTTTTCAATTAAAATGAAATCAGGTTCATTTTCTTCTGGCATAATTTATTTTAGGCTTTCAGATTCTGGACCTAAATCAATATATGTAGAAATAGTAAACAGAAAAAAGAAAGGGATGTTGTACAAGAATCTGTAAATTTAGCAAATTTAAATCTAGTGAATTTTCCATAAGGGATAGTAACATTAAGTTAATGTCAGTCTTCCTTGGGTTAATATAAAACCAAATTGATGTCAACAGTAGGCAGCCATGGTGGTCAATTAAGTGCCAGATAATAAGAGGTTGATTTAATTGTTTTTTATTGAGTACCATATGGATGTATGATTTTTGAATTCTCTGACATGGATACTTCATAAGATTTTGCATTTTTATAGTTACCTTTGTAGGAATACTAATATAGTTCACCTCAAATTGTTAAACTTCCTCTAATACAAAATTGTTTTCGGAAGAAATTGCTTCATATATATGGATCTTGGTGTCAAATTCCTAAGATGAGCTCATTATAAATACAACATTTCTGATTAATGTGCTCAGTTTTAGATTTTTCCACATAGTGATTTTTAAAGAAAGCTAACTAGTGTTACATTCTTCCAATAAATAACTCGAAGTATAATTTCCTAATATAAACCGTCACCCCAAATGCATTCTGTTTCATGCTATCTGCCTTTTGCTGCCAAACGTGGATGTGTATTTTTTCTGACATATATGGATAATTGATTATAGTAGGGATAAGGAATGTATACTATATGTCTAGAGGTACACTTTATTCAAATTATGAAGTAGGTAAATTATTTATTTTCTCATTTGTTTAAAATAGTCCTAAAGAGACACTGTTTTACCTTCGCCCACCTTTTCTCATGGCTAACCTACCCACACTTGTTTCCAATGTTCTTGGGACTCATAGAACTTCATTACTACTTTTGAAAGATTTTGCATGTGTGTGTGATGAAATATGTATAATAACATAAAATTTACAATTTTAGGTTTACAATTTAGTGGCATTAAGTATACAGTAGTTTCCCCTTATCCTTAGGGGATATGTTCCAAGAACCTCAGTGTAAGCCAGAAACTTCAGGTAGCACCAAACCCTAGATACTCTATGGTATGCACAAATTTATTTTTCCTTCCTCACAATTTCATGGATAGAAGATTCATTCTTACCATAGATCTTAGCAACATTAGCACAGGATTTTTTTTTTTTTTCTTATTAAGTCAAGAACTTTCACCTTTTCACTTAAAGGGAGTGCTTCATAGCTTTTCTTTGGCACATCTGAGTTTCCAACATCACTACTATTGTGCTTTGGGGACGTTATTAAGTAAAATAAGGGTTACTTGAACATAAGCACTGCCATACTGTGACAGTGGATCTGATAACCTAGATAACTGCTAAGTGACTCATGGGCAGGTAGCGTCTATAGCCTGGAAAAAGGGATGATTCATATCCCAGGCAGGACAGAGTGGGAAGACACAAGCTTCATTAGGTTGCTCAGAACGGTGTGCAATTTAAAACTTAGGAATTGTTTGTTTCTGGAATTTCTCATTTAGTATTTTTGGACTGATGTCGACAGGTAATTGAAACCATGGGTAATTAAAACTGCAGAAGGCAAAGCTGAAGATAGACAGGAACTAGAGTATTTACATTGTTGTTACCATCACCCCTATTTCTAAAACTTACTGGTTACCCCAAACAGAAACTCTGTACCCATTAAATAGTGACCCTCACTTTCTTTCCCACAGACCTCAGTAACCTTTATCCTACTTTCTGTGTCTATGAGTTTATTTATTCTTGGTACCTCATTAAGTAGAATCACAATATTTGCCCTTTTGTGTGTGCTTATTTCACTTGCATAATGTTTCTAAGGTTCATCCGTATCATAGCATGTATAAGAATTTCATTTTTTTAAGGCTGATAATATTTTATTGTATGTTTATACCACATTTAGTTTACCCACACATCTGTTGATGGACATTTTGTTTATTTTCACCTTAGGCTATTGTGAATAATGCTGCTATGAACATTGGTGTAAAAGTTTCTGTTTGAGTCCTTGCTTTAAATTCTTTTGGGTATATTCCTAGGAGTGGAATTGCTAGATCTTTTCTTCTTTTTTTTTTTTTTTGGTCATTCTATACTTGACTTTTTGAAGAATCACTGAACTGTTGTCCACAGCAGCTTCACTATTTTAAATTCCGCAATTCACCAGTAATGCATGAGGGTTCCAATTTCTCCACTTCCTCACCAACACTTTTGATTTTGGGTGTGAAGTGGTTTCTCATTGTGTGTGTGTGTGGTTTTTTTTTTTTTTTTTTGAGACAGAGTCTCATGCTTTTTTCCAGGCTGGAATGCAGTGGCATGATCTTGGCTCACTGCAACTTCTGCTTTCATGTTCAAGCAATTCTCCTGCTTCAGCCTCCTGAGTAGCTGGGATTACAGACGCCTGTCACCATGCCCAGCTACTTTTTTTGTGTGTTTTTAGTAGAGACAGGGTCACCATGTTGGTCAGGCTGGTCTCAAACTCCTGACCTCAAGTGATCCACCTGCCTCAGCCCCCCAGAGTGCTGGGATTACAGACGTGAGCCACTGTGCCCAGCCTCATTGTGGTTTTGATTTGCAATTCGTAATGACTGGTGATATTGCCTATGAAGAATGTAAGTGTTTTCAACAAACTTAATAAACTTTCCAAGTTCCATACTGATATTCACCTGTTACAGCTTCACAAATCATTGAAAATAAAAACTTATTTCTTAAAACTTCCATCAGAGCAGAAAGGGCGTTACTATATGGGAGGCAACACGACGTGGCATAAAAAATATGATTTATAAATAAGCAGAAGCTGTATTCAAAATCTGCTCCCTCACTAGTAAGCAGTAAGATTTTGGGCAAATTGCCCTAAATTGGGAAGCATTTACTGCTTATGGGATATTATGAGGCTTACATTGAGCTATGCACCTATATTTGTTCACTACTGCATCTCCAGCACATATAATAGTGCCTGAGGTATAGTAGGTACTTAATAAGTATTTGCTAAATGAATGAATAATGCTTATATTACTCAAATAATTATAGCTATTCTTATTACTAGATAAGCAGAGACATTAGCCCTTCTATTTAAACAAATTTAAATGGCAGATCTCAATTTGTACATTTTTAAATAATTTAAAATTGTGAATATAAGCATAATATACTTGTGTTTACATATATTTACACATACTATCCAAATATATTTGCGATAAGTATATAGCTCATAAAAATTTGAAATTTACGATACAATATTAAATTTCAAAACTTTTCACAGACAAATTCTGAATAGCCAGAACAAAACAAAACAACAACAACAAAAACAACTGTATAGTTTACTTCAATTGGCTAGGTGCGGTGGCTCACAAAGTGCTGTAATTCCAGTACTTTGGGAAGCCGAGGCAGGCAGATCACTTGAAGTCAGGAATTCGCGACCAGCCTGGCCAACATGGTGAAACCCCGTTTTCACTAAAAATACAAAAAGTAGCCAGGCGTAGTGGCGGGCGCCTGTAATCCCAGCTACTCAGGAGGCTGAGGCAGAAGAATCACCTGAATCCGGGAGACAGAGGTTGCAGTGAGCCAAAATGGCATCACTGCATTCCAGCCTGGACAGCAGAGCGAGACTCTGTCTCAAAACAAAAAAACACCCCAACAATGTACAGCTTACTTCCATTCATACTGCTTTGATTGTAAAATGATTTAGGATATTTCCTAAGTGGGAATTCAATTGTTGTCCAGTAATCTAGGCAATGTATTCCCCAATAAGAGTCACTATAAATGTTTTGGACATTTCTAACTGAAAAAATTGGGGTGTTACCATCTCAGTATGTGCTATTTATTGAGTTGTTTAAATTTCTGCACATGTAATACATGGAGACAAGCTAGATCCCTGTCTTTCCCCTTGATTTTTCAGGTATTTTTTAGCTGTCCCTTTGTGTTGTGACTCTGCTTGATTTTTGCAATTCCTACTCGTTTAAAGCCACTTAGAGAGTAAGCAGGATGTCTTTGCACTGTATCATGAAAAAAGAGGTAAACTGACCAGTATACTTCAGATAGTTCAACTTCCTTATGCTATTTTTTGTTTGTTAAAAGAAGATAAAACAGAAACACAGCTACACACTCATTTCTTTTTTAGACAGGTCAAACAATTAGCTGTCATGCAGTTATTTTACACAGCCTTAGGAAAATCATCTTTAAAAGTCCCTGCTTAAACAACAAAAAATCTCTTGGTAGGTTCCCTGATGTAGAATTATTAGCAGAATAATCTTTCATCTCAAATTAGATGGATTCCAAATGGCACCTTTTAATGAAATGCTGATTTCTTCAAAGGGATGTTCTCTTCTTGGGAAATTTTCAAACTCACTGCCTGACAAGGGTTTTCATTTGTGTTCTAATTTTATTTGGAAAATTACCACTCTCAGCATGTTCTCCTCTCTGCCTCTCTAGATGGCAGCATTTACCTTGTGGACTCTCTTCCCTTCTTTGCTTTTCTGGACCACCTTCTTCATGGAGGTGCTCGCTGCCCATAGGGAATAAAATGCTGACTGATGACTACCAGACTAACTAAATCAATGACTGCGTGGCTTGTTGGTTAAAGTTGATGCTATTATTGTGTGGATCCTATTTATCTCTCTTCAGCAAAAAATTTGCACTTCACCAAAATCAATTAATGGAACTTAAAGATAAGGGAAGCAGTCCAACTGAGCAAATCCCAACTCTGAGAGCTTTACCCTCCCAGACCCCCATCACCAATATGTTCACATGGGGCACTGGGATTCTTCTATCTTAGAAAAATCTTACTGAGATTTTTACCAACCTGGCTGAAATCCCAAAGCTCAAGAAACATTAAAAAAAAATCTTTGTTTTCTAGCCAAAGTCATTTGTGAAAACCCGTATCTACTTGATACCTGGAAATAGAAATAAAAACTCCTCACCTTTTGAGGTTTGCACATCCCTAGATAGATTAGTGGCAGGAAATGTGGTTGCAGAGCATAGGATTTAGAAGGAGCTGAAATATGCTCCTATCAGGGCCACTTTCCACAGGCGTCTGACCTGAGCTGCTACACAAGACTCTGCACTCAGCTCTAGTGCTTGGTTTAATGCTCTGTTGTAACTCTCTTGAAATTCTTAATAACTTTTGAATAGGAGGCTCCTATTTTTATTTAGCTCTGGGTCCCATAAATTAGCCATTCTTGCTACATTTTTACTAAGGGTAAGTATCTCAAATAGACAATACCAACATAAAGAATAACAGATCATTCCTTTTCAGTCAATGAAGTGTGAAGTAGATCAAATGTATGATAATGTATGATAAGGTATAATAGAAAACACTTTTATAGGTTTCTTGAATATTTAAATTACAATTTCCAAAATTAGCAGCGGAATTTTCTAAATTGATGGCAATTGAGAAAAAAATGATTTTTAAACTGATTTTTCAACACATTTGCTACTGTGATTCCAACTGGAATGCAGAAATCCAGTAGCACACATAAGAGAAGGAAGATGGAACTGAATGTATTTCATTTATGTTCTTCTGGATAAAGCATCTTGTAAACTGTTAGTATGGCTGGAAAAATGCTGTAAGGATATGCTGCTACTGGAAAAACAGACAACAGACAATCAGTTTTTAACTGAGAGAGAGAGAGAGAGGGTGAAAGACATAAATCAGGATGTTGAGACTATTTTTTTCTATAAGATTTTAAAGAAAAAACCCCACGAATTTATGGCTATGCTGGAAAAAATAAATTTCATACTCATTTTCATCTTGAAGTAGTAATGTAAGACAGAACATGTACTAACATTACCGCCTGAACAAAATAGTTGTCTAAACCATTTAAGAAACCTAAGGTTAGAGTTGCCAATTTAAATTTATGGCTGCATGAATTCAGCTTACTTCACTGACATCTAATTAAACATATCTTTTAATAGTGGTTGACTTTTTGGATGTTAAATAAGTAAAGAGCATGCGAGCAATGCAATAACCCCCATCAATCAAGGGAGAACGCAAAGAATGTCCAGCCTCCTGTTTATCCCATCACTACCTTCCTAGATGCTGGGGTATAAGTCAGAATGGTCCTAGAAAGTTCAGTGGTGATCTCTAGCACAAGAACTTTATGACAATTAGAAGAGAGGAAGGAAAGAATGAAGGCAGGACAGAAGAAAGGAGGGAAGGAAAGATGGAAGGAAGGAAAGGTAAAAGGAAATTTTCTGTATATACATAAACTGTGGAATTAGGAGTAAGGAAGAATTAGATTTACAATGTTATAGAAAAGGTTTTTAAATTTTACTCTTGATTTCTAGAGCTGCACATGGTCTCCTTCAAACTTGCAGACTATGTGTTTAAATATAGTGGGAAGTTCCATACATAAAAAGATTGCTAAGTGTGGGGGGCTGGGAAGGTTTAAGACTCACACAGTCCTCCTCTGGTCTTAAACCTAGAGACAAACCATAGTCCCCTGAGTCAGAGGCAAGAGTACAATCTTGTCATTTTATATTATTGCATATCTTTGGCTCTGTTTTCAAAGGTAAAGTTTTCATTCAGCAAGTCAGTGATAAACCCTGTACTTATATCTAAAAATAGAAGCAAAATTAGTGCTTTCTCACATATTGTAAGGTCGTATGTGATTTACTCAGTGGAAAAAAAAATATTATATCCCAAGGCTTTTAAATGTTCTCAAAATATGCCACAACTGTAAAATTAGGAGTTTGTGAAGAAAATGCCAAAGGAAGAAGATAGTATTTTATGCTAATAAAACAACAAAAAAGATACTTTCCTAAGAGTCTTTCCTGACTGCATGGTTTGGATAGAGGTAAGACAGTGGTATAAGTCACTGTCAGTATTGGAATAACTCAAGGAGATAAACAAAAGTTATCTAAACAAACAAGTTATAATTCCATTCCATGAAGACATTTTTAGAAACAGTCACTTTTTTTTCCCAAGATGATAGAACATCAAGCAATACATAAACACTGAAATAAATTGCATATTCCAGATATATGTGAAAAGGAAAGGCATCTTAGTGTAACTGAGCACATATGCATCACACATAGTTTCCTTGTGAGCTGTAACACTGTTCCCCCCGTCCCCAGTTGGGAAGATACATCTGTTTCTCCTCCCTCATTTGATATGATCCAGTAAAATCCCAGCTTTGGAAACACTTGCCTGGAACATCAATGATTACTTTATTTATCAGCACATAAATTTAACTCTGGTCTTTGCTGGACAGGTCTTAGCTATGAGGTAACTCAACCTATGGCATCATCGCTCTGTGCACCTTTTCACCAGGGGAGTCTGTAACCTGCCTCTCCAACACTGTCAAGACTGATGTCAGCTGTCTCCCAGTTCCACATGGTGGACAAATGAACACTATTTGAAGAAAAACAAAAATGCCTGTGGAAGGTTTGCAGTATTTATGGATGTTACAGTTGTGAACACTAGGCTTCAAACTGAAAGTTAAGTTACAAAACATGATGCTGTGAAAACTCTACTGGAACTAGGAAGCTATCTCTCTGCCAAATTTTCTCTGTGGACTCCTCCTCCTCCCCTCCCCTCCGGAAGTTTCTTTTCCTTAGGTACTTGTCTTTCATTTTGAAAAGGTTTTACACACTAATGACACTTTCGCTTTAGTAGACTGTAGCACGTTTGTAATTGTATTTTTTAAATTCTTACGTTAGTCATTACATTCACTAGCCTTGCCAACAGGGTGTGAGCACAAGTTACCTGAGAATACATTTTCTTGTTCTAAGATACTGTTTTTTTGGTTGGTGTGAGGGAAAATGAAGATTTTTGCTTGTTTTGCTGAATTAACTAGAAAGGACTAAAATTAACAGGCTACCTTGACACATAAAAAGCTTCCTATGTAACAATGCTATCGAGCATATGTATTTAATTGCATTTCGCATATCATGTTTTAGACTTCCTGCAGGGCCAGCTCTGTGGGTATGACACACATGTATACCACAGAACTCTATCCTCAGTGGAGCCTCATGTTGCCCTGGGCCCCACATATTATGTAGCTGGTCTTGACTTGCAGTAATAATTTCTTTCAGATTCTAGGCCTTTAGGTACATTGTAACTGCTAGAGAAGGCTGGTTTATATCCATGAGAATACAGTGGGTATTCAATAAACTGTTGATTTAGACAGAGCCTTGATTGTGAAAGAAGAATATAAGTATCAGATGGTTGTATAAGATTGTTAAAGAATAATCACATAAAGTTTTCCATTGACATTCATTGTGAAAACAAAGATTTGTTCTTATGCTCTATTCTGTCAGTGGACAGAGTTGATGTTTTTTGTTGACAAGAGTTGTTTCAATTAAGGAGCTTGCCTTATTCTTCATGGATACTCTAGGCAAGGCAGAAAAATCATTGAGGAAAGAACAAAGGGTCTAGTTGACAGGGTGCTGTGACCCCCAGCTAGAATGTCTCAGTACTTAAATAGAAAGTTGCTAATGTAGGGATAATGGAAAAGTAGAACTTGCTGTATGTTGTAAAGGGTTGCTGATGCTCGCCAAACTTCTCCAGAATCCCCTTGAGCACATGGGAAAGCTGGGTGGGCATTGGCTGGAGCCATGGCGTTTCATCATGCAGTTGGTGTGGACTAGCTGTTTGCTCTTTGATAAAGTATGGTATTATTTAAAACAAAAAAAGGGTAGGCTTTTCAAGGAAGTTAAGAGGATGTGTTTACATAATTTAAAATTATGACTTCCTCCTTCTGTTTGGAAAAGTTATGTTTATTATAATAATTTGCTAGTCTGTGATCTTGGTCTAAAATTCTTCAACATATAGCTTCTGGACTCCTACAATTAACTTTCTGTGATATCTTCCAAATTACTGGATGCTTTCATGGCCTGTGGTCCTATGAATGAAGATTATAAAGTCTTTTAGAACAACAGAGATCATGTTTAAGCCCTGGTCATGGGCACAGTGATGGATTTAATCTCTGACTACAACGAAGCCAGGCATTTTGACATTTCATTGTCGTAGCAGGAGTGTTTGGCTTTGTATTCTGCAGACTGGCACTGTGCCATTACTTTATATCCTCCTGAAATAGCACATCTTATACCTGTGCCTCCTTCCACTGCTCTTGCATTAGTTCAAGGCTGAGAAGAAGTGGCCCCGTGCCAGCTCTAATTAAGCAATAAGACACTCCAGGCAGTACATTTCTGGGGATTACTGCATGCCTGCCTTAAGTGCATCGCTACTCAAGAAGGGCAGTCATCCTTTAGAAAATGCATTCTCTGAAGTGACTTATTGCCATTTGGAAGGGGAACTTTTATAAACTAGAAAGAAGAAAGAGAGGAGGATATGTATTTCCCATGCACTGGATGGTATTCTCTGTGTGTGGCTTATTTCTTTGGAAGAGGGAAGCAATATTCACTCTAGAACAACACAGTCAGCATTAGACACTCTATTCAGGGTCAATCTGATCATGAACACATATTTGTTCTATTATTTTTTCACTGTTGAACTGTATACCCAATGGATATAACTTTAAATCTGAGGTGTTTTTTTCCTGTAGTATGGGTTTCCTCACCAGATAAACATTAAGATAACAGTAAAATTCTCTTGTTGCTTTAAGTTTAAAAAAGAGTTACAAAATGAATCCTGATGAGCTTAAGACAGTCACTTACTTTGTTTTCATGTGTCTAAGAGGCACACAGTATAGAGTATGGCTTATGAAGCCGATCTCTCAAGCCAGACTGCCAGGTTTGAATGCTAACCCTGACATTTTTTATCTGTATGACCCTGAGAAAGTTATTTTAATTCTCTGTTCCTCGTTTTTCTTATCTGTAAAATATATTTAATAAGTATACCTACTATAGAGGCTTGTTTTATGGATTAAATGTGATGACATATATAAAGTACTTAATTTTGTCTGGTAAATAGCAAAGCAAAAATATATTTTCATTTTGGGAATAGTAATTATTATATTTTAATTTATCAGTAATCCTGAAAGGATGATTAGCAGAGAATCAGAATTACTCTAATTTACTTTTAACTGAATAAACTGGAAAAATTGATATCTCTAGGTTTTACTCTCTATATCTATAAAATGGCCAGTACCCTTGGCATGCTCTGGTGGCCTCCAGTGATCCCTGGCTCTTGGTTTTCACACCTTGTGTAATCTTTTCCCCTGGATGAGGGCTACACTGAGATGTTACATCTGAGATTAGGTTGTAAAAGATGGTGGCTTCTGTCTTAAAGCCCTTTTTGGCTGTCTTTGTCTGTCTCAGCTCACCAGCTACAAAGTCACAAGGACACTCAAAATGTGTACAGTGGGCATGCGGTAAGAACCTAGACCAGCCAGTAATGACACAAATGAACCTGAAAGCAGATCCCCAGCCCTGGAAAGCCTTGAGATGAGTGTAGAGTTAGCTGACAGTCTGACTGGAGTCCCGTGAGAGATGTGACAAGTGATGTAGAAACAGGGGCACCAGCTAAGCTGTACCCGGATTTAACAGCAAAGAGACTGAGATAATAAACACTGTTGTCATCAGGCAGTAAGTTTGGGGGTAATTTGTTATGCAGCAAAAGGTAACATACAGTCGATAACATGTGGAAGACGGCAGAAAACACAAAATGCTTGCCAAATTGAGGCATTGATATTGTTAACACTATCTTCAAGAAACTAATAGGAACAAAAGACGATTAAACTTTAATATTATTACCTTTGTTATTTGCTTCATTTGTATTTGTATCATTCGCTTATTTTTTTAAAAAACTAGAAATCACCTCCTATGTGCCAGTCACCATTACAGGGCTGGTAATTTAGCAGCAGACAAAATAGACATCTTCTGAAGCTTGCATGTTCATAAGCTTCTTAAAATATAATATATTAGATATTGCTAAGTACTCATGATCAAAATTAAACAAGGAAGGAGGATAGAGAGTGCTTGCATTTCAAAAACGGTTTTTAAACCTTGGCTAAGAAAACTTCATGAGAAGATAATATATAGGCCAAAATCTAAAAACACAGAAGCAATCCATGAGGGTATTGAGAAAAGAATGTTCCAAGCAGAGCATATAAATATACTATGATAAAAATAAAAAATAGGCAAACAAAGTCAAAGTGCTAAGGCACTGATGCCAAAGCTTTCTTGGTCCTTTAGGAGCAACTAGAGATGATGATAAGGGGTACAGGGAAGGAGTCAGTGCAGTTTTCTGTAGGCCATTTAAGAATGTAGGCTTTAACACTTGAAGGAGATGGGAAATCACAGAGTAATCCAAGTAGGCAGTGGCACGATTTGATTCCAGTTTTAGAAGATCTTAGGCTGTTCTTGAAAGTATAGAATAGGCGTGGGCATGGAAGGTGGAGAGGCAATATATTAGTGGAGACCAGATACTAGTTGGTTTAAGTAAAATAGTAAATATGACTTAACTGTGGTAATTGAAAAAAAGATAATATTCCTTTCATTTCTAAATATTATATTAACCTTGTTAAATTTTCATGGGAAAGGCAACACAAGCATTAAAATAGAAGTAAATAAAACGTTATTTTATTCATGACATTTGATAAGACCTAGCCTTAAGACTAAAATTACAAATGTACATCTAAATCCAAAATGATTCAGCTACATATATGTATATATAATATATAAAATTACATGTACATATATACATACATGCATAGCTGCAGAAAGTGTGTGTATATATGTGAATATGTGTACATATAAACACAGAGCATGAGCATGTAAATATGACAAAATATTGGCAACTAGTAAAACCAGATGAAGATGTTGTATGGCTATTTACTATTCTTGTCAATTTTCCGTAGGTTTGTCATTGTTAAAAATAAAATGATAGGAGAAAACATGTATTGCAATTGTGTATTAATTCAAAATTGGTTTTGTACTTAACATATAAGTATACTATGATAAAAATAATAAATGGGACTATGACCTTAAGATTATCACTTAAGTATTTACACACTAATTATGACTAATTTTAAACACTATAAAGTTATATCAAATCACTGATGCTTGAGGCTTTCACCATTTTCTAGATGATTATAACTTAACACTGATGAATCCTTGCAGAAAACCTCATTTAAATGCTAAAATAATTAACTTCAGAACACTTGCTAAAGGGAAGTTGGTAGATTTAACTTAACAGAGTATGGTAGCTGCAGAGAAGTTGACTCACTTGCCTAATATATGCACTGCTTAGAAAAGTGATTCCATACGTGAGTGTTGCATAAGATATGCCAATGGTCCCAGAAACACATAGACAACTAAACAATTGATGTGGACAATAATGCTTTCAAAGTTTTATGAATGAAATTGTTATTGATCTGCTACCATTAGTTGTATAGTTCAATCTATACTTGCCTTGGTCTATCAAGTGTGGAGCGACTCTGCACCCCCTTTCCACCCCATACCACCATTGCCAGTGGCACGGACTGTGAATGAAGGCCGTCAGCCCTGTTCCTGCGTACACCCTGCCCCTGGTGTTGACATTGCCAGCAGCCCTGCCCCTTGTCCTACCCCCAACCCCGTGCTGCCACCACTGCTACAACGCCAGCATGGAGGCCAGCATTTCCATGCCTGCCAGTGTCCCAACCCAGTTGATGAGCATGCACTGTGCCATGCTGCTGCTGCCACTGGCATGTGTGAACTAGCATGGATCCTGCTGCTACCACCCAACAAAGTGCTTTGACTGGCACTGCTTATCAAAATGTTGTAGACTACAGTCTGGGAACCCCTTGGTCCCTTCAGCACAGCAGAATCCTAACATTAAGCGACCAGAGAACAAAGCTGGGAGCCCATTAATAGCCTCCCAGAGTCAGAGCATGCAGCCCAAGAATGCTGAGCTGAGCTTTGGCCCCCTAAACTCTTCCAGAAACAAAGCTGGTTTACTGAACCCTTATACCACAATCAAACCCCCCAAGGACATCAAAGAAGATGAAAGAAAAAACACATCTAAAGGACAGCAAGCTCAAAGACTAAAGGAAGATCAGCCCACAAAGATGAGAAAGAACCAGTGCAAGAACTCTGGCAGCTCAAAAACCCTGAGAGACTTCTATTTGTTTATTTTTTTAAATAGAGATGATGTCTCACTATGTTGCCCAGGCTAGTCTCAGACTACTGAGCTCAAGTGATCCTCCTGCCTCAGCCTCCCAAAGTGCTAGGATTATAGGTGTTAGCTACTATACCCAGCCCAGAGTGACTTCTTCTGCAATGGTTCCTAACCACGATGAAATGGCTGAAATGACAGAAACAGAATTATGATTGTGTGTAGGAATGAAGATCATCGAGATTCAGGAGAAAGTTGAAATCCAATCTAAGGATCCAAAGAAATAAAATGCTACAGGAGATGAAATATAGAATGACCATTTTAAGAAGGAAAAAACTGATCTAATAAAGCTGAAAACTTAATTCAGGAATTTCAGAATACAATTCCAAATGTTAACAGCAAAATCAACCAAGCTGTGGAATCTCAGAACTTGAAGATTGGTTATCTGAAATAAGTCAGATGAAAACAAAGAAAAAACAATAAAGAAGAATAAAACCTCTGAGAAATATGGGATTATGTAAAGGGACCAAATCTATGACACATTGAGATCCCTGAAAGAGAGGCAGAGGAAGTGAGAAGGTTGGAAAATTTATTTCAGAATATCATCCATGAAAACTTCCCCAACTGTGCTAGAGAAGGCAACATTCAAATTCAGGAAATGCGGAGAAGCCCTGTGAAATACTACACAAGAAGACCATCCTGAAGACACATATTCATCAGATTCTCCCAGATTAAAATGAAAGAGAAAAATGAAAAAGGCAGCTATAGAAAAAGGGTAGGTCACCTACAAGGGGTACACCATCAGGCTAACAGTGGACCTTTTAGCAAAAACCTTACAAGCCAGAAGAAATTGGGGGCCTATATTCAGTATTCTTAAAGAAATGAATTAATAACCAAGAATTTTATTTGCAGACAAACCAAGCTTCATAAGTGCAGGAGAAATAATATCCTTTTCAGGATGTTATGAATCCTAAGGGAATTCATGACAACCAGACCTGTCTTAGAAGATTTCCTGAAGGGAATTCCAAATATGAAAGGAAAGGCTGTTACCAGACACTATAAAAACACACTTAAGTACATAGAACAGTAACACTATAAAGAAACTACACAAACAAGTCTGCATAATAATCAGCCAATAACACAATGACAGTATCAAATTTGCACATATCAATACTAACCTTGAGTGTAAATGGGTTAAATGCCTCAATGAAAAGGCACAGAGTGGCAAGTTGGATAAGGAAGCAAGACCCACTTGTATGTTGTCTTCAAGAGTCCCATCTCACATGTAATGACAACCATAGGCTCAAAGTAAAGGGATGAAGAAAAATCTACCAAGCAAACAAATCAGAAAAAAATAGAGATTTCTAATCTAATTTTAGACAAGACAGACTTTAACAAAAATCAAAAAAGATAAAGGGCATTACATAATGGTAAAGGGTTCAATTCAACAAGAAGACTTAAGTATTCTAGATGTATATGCACCCAACACAGAAGCACCCAGATTCATAAAGCAAGTTCTTAGAGACAAAGAGACTTAGATAATCACACAGTAATAGTGAGAGTCAACACCCCACTAACCATATTAGACAGATTTTCATGGCAGAAAACTAACAAAGATATTCAGGACCTGAATATAACAATTGACCAAATGGACCTAATAGATGTCTATAGAACTCTCCACCCCAAAACAACAGAATATACATTCTTCTCATCTGCAATGGCATGTGTTCTAAAATCAACCATACAATCAGATACAAAACAACCCTCAGCAAAGTAAAAAAAATCCTGAAATCATACGAACCACCTTCTCAGACCACAGTGCAATGAAAATAGAAATCAATAGTAAGAAAATTGCTCAAAACCATAAAATTACTGGAAATTAAAAATTGTTCCTGAAAGACTTTTGGATAAATAATAAACTTAAGGCAGAAATAAAGAAATTCTTTAAAACTAACGAGAAAGAAGATACAATATGCCAGAATCTCTAGACACAGCTAAAGCAGTATTAAGAGGGAAGTTTATAGCACTAAACATCAACATTAAAAAGTTAGAAATTTCTCAAATTAACAACCTATCATCAGAACTAGAGAAGCTAGAGAACCAAGAGCAAAGTGATCCCAAAGCTAGCAGAAGACAAGAAATAACCAAAATCAGAGCTGACCTGAAGGAAATTGTGACACAGAATACCATACAAAAGATCAACAAATCCAGGAGCTGGTTCTTCAAAAGAATTAATAAGATCACCAGCTAGGCTAATAGAGAAGATCCAAATAACAACCATTGGAAATGACAAAGGGGACATTACTACTCAATCCACAGAAATAAAAAAAGAACCTTTAGAGACTGTGAAACCTCTATGCACACGAACTAGAAAACCTAAAAGAAATGAATAAATTCCTGGAAACTATAACTTCCCAAGATTGAGCCAGGAAGAAATTGTATCCTTGAACAGACCAATAACAAGTTCTGAAATTGGTAGAATTTTTATTACTGGCTCAATCAGAAAAAGCCCAGGACCAGACAAATTCACGGCTGAATTCTATCCGATGTATAAGAAAGAGCTGGTACCATTCCTACAGAAATTATTCCAAACAATTGAGAAGAGGGATCTCCTTTTTAACTCATTGTATGAGGCCAGCAACCTCCTGAGACCAAAACCTGGCATAGATAGAACAAAAGAAGAAAATTTCTGGCCAATATCCTTGATGAACATAGATGCAAAATTCCTCAGTGAAATACTAGCAAACCAAATCCAGCAGCACATCAAATAACTAATCCACCACAATCAAGTAGGCTTTATCCCTGGGATGCAAGGTTGGTTTAATATATGCAAATCAGTAAATGTGATGCATCACATAATTAGAGCTAAAAACAGAAACCACATGATTACCTCAATATATGCCAAAAAAAAAGGTTTTCAATAAAAGTCAACATCCCTTCATGTTAAAAAGCCTCAAAAAAATAGGCACTGAAGGAGCATACTTCAAAATAATAATATGCATCTATGAAAAATGCACGGCCGACATCATATTGAATGGACAAAAGCTGGAAGCATTTTCCTTGAACAACTGGAACAAGGCAAGTATGCCCCTTCCCACCACTTCTATTCACATAGTACTGGAAGTCCTGGCCAGAACAATCAGGTAAGAGAAAGAAATAAAGGGCATCCAAATAGGAAGAGAAGAAGTCAAATTACCCTGTTTGTAGATGTTATAATTCTATACCTAGAAAATCTTATAGTCTTTGCCCAAAGCCTCCAAGACCTGATACACAACTTCAGCAAAGTTTCAGGAGACAAAATCAATATACAAAATTAGTAGCACCTTATACACCAGCAACACTCAAGCTGAAAGCCAAATCAAGAGTCAAATCACATTCAAAATAGCCATGGAAAGAATAAAATACCTAGAAATACAGCTAACCAGTAAGGTGAAAGATCTCTACAGTAAGAATTACAAAACATTGCTCAAATAAGTCTGAGATGACATGCACAAATGGAAAAACATTACATGCTCATGGATAGGAAGAATCAACATTATTAAAATGGTCATACTGTCCAAAGCAATTACAGAGTCAATACTATTCCTATCAAACTACAAATGACATTCTTCACAGAATTAGGAAAAACTATTTAAAAATTCATATGGAACCAAAAAAGAGTCCAAATAGTCAAAGCAATCCTAAGCAAAAGGAACAAAGCTAGAGGCGTCACATTAGCTGACTTCAAACTATACTATAAGGCTACAAAACAGCAAGGTACTGGTACAAAAACATAGACCAATAGAACAGGATAGAGAATCCAGAAACAAAGTTGCACATCTACCATCATCTGATATTTGAGAAAGTCAACAAAACCAAGCAATGGGGAAAGGACTGCCTATTCAATAAATGGAGCTGGGATAACTGGCTAGCCATATGTGGAAGATTGAGACTGGACCCCTTCCTTATACTATAAGCAAAAAACTGAAACTATAAAACCCTTGATGATAACCTAGTGAATACCACTCAGGACATAGGACCTGGCAAAGATTTTATGATGAAAATGCCAAAAACAATAATAACAGAAACAAAAATTGACAAATGGGACCTCATATGCACAGCAAATGAAACTATCAACAGAGTAAACATTTCTACCAAATGGGAGAAAATATTCACAAACTATGCAGCCAACAAAGGCCTAATATACAGAATCTGTAAGGAGCTTAAACAAATCAACAACCAAAAATTAACCCCATTAAAAAGTGGGAAAAGGATATGAACAGACATTTTTCAAAGGAAGACATACGTGTGGCCAACAAGCCTATGAAGAAATGCTCAATATTACTGATCATTAGAGAAACACAAATCAAAGCCACAGTGAGATACCATCTCACATCAGTCAGAATGGCTATTATTAGAAAGTCAAAAAATAACAGATGCTGGTGATGCTGCAGAAAAAAAGAATGCTTATACACCACTGGGCGGGGGGGAATGTAAATTAATTCAGCCATTGTGCAAAGCAGTTCAGCAATTTCTCAAAGAACTCAAAACAGCAGTACAATTCAACCCAGTGATCCTATTACTGGGTATATACCCAAAGGAATATAAATCATGCTAACATAAAGATACATGCATGCATATGTTCACTGTAGCACTATCCACAATAGCACAGATATGGAATAAACCTAAATGCCCATCAGTGGTAGTTTGGATAAAGAAAATGTGATACAAATACACCATGGAATACTATAAAAAAGAATAAGGTAAAAGAATGAGCCATAAAAAAGAATGAGCCATTAAAGAATGAGCCATAAAAAAGAATGAGATCATGTCTTTTGCAGTAAGGTGGAGGGAAGTGGAGGCTATTATCCTAAGTGAACTAACATAGGAACAGAAAACCAAATACCACATGTTCGCACTTATAAGTGGGAGCTAAACATTGAGTACATATGGACACAAAGAAGGTAACAACATTGGGTACATATGGACACGAGGAAGGTAACAACAGGCCCAGACATCAGGGTCTATCTGAGGGTGGAGAGAGCAAGAAGGTGACAATTGAAGTACCTATTGAGTACTATGCTTAGTACTTGGGTGACAAAATCTGTTCACCAAACTCCCGTGACACACAAATTACCTATGCAACAAACCTGCACATGTACCCCTGAACCTAAAGTAAAAGTTGCTGACACATTTGTAAAAAAAATTTTTTTTTTCAGTTTCATTTTAAAATAGTCAAAGCAAGTAAAATAAATGGAAAGCAAAGGGATAAAACCATAAAAGTAGTTACTTTAGGTTGCACAAAAGAAAAAGATCCAAACAAATTTAAAAAAACATGTTTTTCTATAACCAAAAAGTTGCAGGAAAAACACTTTGGTTATTTTGTAGTACTGTATTTGTCTTATGGGACTTCTACCCACCCCCCAAAAAGTCATGTCACATTTGTAGAGTATATTCATTGTGAGAATAATTTTGGATTTAATTACCAAAATATTTTTGGAAGTAGACATGTCTGAATAATAAAACAATTCTCTAAAGTCTCTCCATGTTGTTCTATTTAAAAGATAGGTATGAATCATTTTATATGTATGTATACATTTAATGCATTTTTAAACGTTCATGTATTAAGTAGCTGCACATCTAACGATTTCAAGGGATAGCAATGCACTCTCCATCTAAATCCTCTCTACCCACCCCAGCATGTTCTCTATGCTCTGCAATAATACTACACAGTCAGTCTGTTTGCTTTTGTTTCTGATGCTGGGTAATTTTTTTAAATCACCACCAGTATTCCTGTTTTACACAAGACAGCCATGGAGAAAAGATATATCTCTGTCAAAAGACCTAATTCTTGTATAAAGAATTAGGACACATTAAGTTTTCTTTCATTAGTTATGTATGAATCTGCTTGCTGGTGATAAGCTGTTAAGTAGGGTTGGATAAATAAGTGAGTGGGGGCAATTTGGAACAACAAGGCCTTCATATTAGAAGAAATGTTAGTTATCGATCCAGAAATTCCCAGATATAGGGTTTTCATGAAACAGTATACATATATGTATTTTATTGGAGAGGGTCCCTTATCTGCTTAGCCATTTTTTTTATTGATCAAGTAGGATTTTAATGAAGATTTTGGGGAAAAAACCCTTTATCTAGCATTTTTATAATTTCATAAAAGTTATAATTTTAACATGAAAAAGAAAAAGCAGACAATCCTAGACTGGTCCAATAAAAGTATAATCTCCTAAGAGAGAAATCCAAAGTTATAATTTTTAAAAACATTTTCATGGGTACATAGTAGGTGTATATATATTTATGGGTTACATGAGTTATTTTGATATAGGCATGCAATGCATGATAATCACATTTTGATATATCTTTGATTTTGGTAGCAGGGTAATCCTGGCCTTTTAGAATGAGTTTGGAAGTATTCCCTCCTCTTCTACATTTTGTAATAGTTTGAATAGGATTGGTATTATTTCTTCTTTAAATGTTGGTAGAATTCAGCAGTGAAGCTGTTGAGTCTCAGGGTTTTCTTTACTTGGAGACTTTCTAGTATCGCTTTGTTATTGGTCTGTTCAGGCTTCGGATTTCTTCATGGTTCAATCTTGGTAGGTTGTACGTTTCTAGGAATTTGTCCATTTTCTCTGGATTTTCCAATTTATTGGCATACAGTTGCTCACAGTAGCCACTAATGATCCTTTGGATTTTTGTAATATCAGTTGCACTGTCTCGTTTTTCATCTCTGATTTTACTTATTTGGGACATCTCTCTTCTTTTCTTAGTCTGGTTACAGGTTTGTCAATTTTATCTTTTTTAAAAAACTTTGCATCTTAATATTTTGTATTTTCTTCATTTCAATTACATTGATTTCTGCTCTGATCTTTTTTTTTCTACTAATTTTGGGTTTAGTTTGCTTTTGCTTTTCTAATTCATTAAGATGCATTATTAGGCTATTTTAAAAATGTTTTTCTTTTTTTGATGTATGTGCTTATACCTATAAATTTCACTCTTCATACTGCAAATTGAAGTGTGTTTTTCTTAATATTTATTGTGAGAAGAGTATTACACTGTAGGCAGTGGAAAAATATTGTTTGGCATCTTTCTTTAGCATGGCTACCTCAACTTCATAACTGTAATGTTGACATTCAGGATTGTGAATTTTACCTCCAAATACAGTCAACGATCCTCTTCTTAGAGGTGTCTGATACTGACATCTTTTGTTATTTATTCTTCACATGAAGGATTTGATTTTAATGTGTTAATGAATTCAAACGGCTAATCACAAGAAAATATTCTTGGGTCCTTTCACCTATCATTTTCCACTAACAAAGAATGCCAGAAATCCAATATTTAAAGATAAGAGCTAAAATTTTGAGATGTAATCGTCTCAAACATTGTCTGTGAAATCTTTATAATTAGCATAACCTTGGGAGAATGTCATTGGATATTGATGAAACAGGGCATGAACTCTGTGTTGCCATTTAGCAGGGCTTGAAAAACTACCCAGAATGACGCCTGGGAATTTTAAACTACCAGATAGTTCTTATCTAAGAAACTGAGTGAGAAAGGCTTTTGTCCTCTCTAATGACTTCTGTTAGCAGATTTATGCCACTTGGATCAATATATCTCCACCTTCCCACCCCCTAAGCTCTACTTTTTAGGTTAAAAAAGAAAGGGAGGGAAGGAAGATGCCCAATTTCAATTTTTATAATGGAATAAAACTACATATAACTTTCTAGAAACCGCTATAGTTCATGTCCTTGTTATAATATTTTTAAACGTGCTTAGAGATACAAAGAAGTAAACACAGAAAAGTATTTTTGCTTTCTTTACAGGACTAATCACACATTTTAAGAAAACAAGTAGAATTAAATTGAAATAGGCCAAAGGATGAGATACTTTATTAAAAACATTTCAATCAGAAGTCATTTCTTCATAAACAGTTTTTCTAAATGGTCATTGTTTCAGTGATTATAAGACCGTTATCCTTTCTCTAACATCACGCGTGACTAAAGATCAATTAAAAGAATAAATATCTCTTTTATAAAGATAAATATTGTTGGGGAAAGGATAATTTTTAAAAGGTGTGCTACAGTTTTCGGGGTGAAAAATTGCCTATTGTAACCTAAGGTTTGCTCTTTGATTAAAAGTATTTCTAAAACAAATAACCTGCATGTGTATATGTGTGTGTAACCAATACAATTAATCTTCATGCTAGATTAACTTGATAAAATATTGACCTAATTTGGGATTAAAAGATTACAAGTAACATTTTGCGCTGAACGCTGCAACATGCCTCATGTCAACACAGTAATGACAGAATTAACCTCCCAAGCCCTCTTCAATTGGGGCATTTCTGAGCTGCTACTTGAGCAGGGTTTGGATGACCTTCAATGGCTGGTGTACAAAAGACCCAATGATGCCGTTTTCTCAGCCAGCTGAGCTGCCTCTGTGGTTCAGAACCGTGCAAAGGAAAAACATATTTAAAAGACGTTCTAAAAATATCCAGCTTCTGCTTGTCAAATATTTTAACTTACTAGTAACAGAAATTGTCTGGGAATACTTAAAACATTCTTATACAAGTACAAAATGTGATTTATAAACACTATAGTTACTTGCAAGCGTCAGACATTTTGCTATTAAAAGTAAAAACTGAAGCTAGAAAAAAACTTACCCGAATGTTTAATTCTCTTTTTGTGGTTTTGGTTATACTTTTCTGACAATAAGGAATTCTTACTGACTGGTTAGTGCGGATAAGAGCTAATGGTGTCTGACTCATTTTTCTTATTGGGCTAACTGTATAATACATAAAATTCCAATCTACCATCAACTCTCAATTACCTTTTGGAATTGGAGATGAGGTTGCATAACCAATAAAATACATAGATAATTGAAAGGTTTTTTAAAAACACAAAATTTTGAGAGAGAAACGAAAGCAGCCTTAGTGCAAATTTTAATTATTAACTAGAAACGACAAAACTGTCTAATGAGCATTGCATTCTTGAATGGACCATACCTTTCTTTAGTGGATTCCTGATTATCTGGATCCTGATTTTTCTTATCTGTATGAGTACACCAAACATTTACATGGAAGGGGAATAGGAAAAAAAAAATTCTATCAGTTGATACATTCTATCAGTGTATAAATTAGTAAAAAATTTATGTACTGAAATATGTGAAACAAGACTAACTCAGACTGGGCTAACGTTGTAGAGAGGAATGCTAATGATGTTCACAATGGGCTTTGGAGGATTACAGGCCATGTCTTCATGATTTCAAATATGAGCCAATTTCTAATCTTTCTACCAGCAGAGCTTCCTTTTTTTGGGTATTGAAGGCTTTTGGAAAGTCAAGAGGCATCTCTTAGGAAGCAAACATATTTGGCTTTTGTAAGATCTGCCATAATGTTTGTTTTACTGTATAATTATATCTACAGTACTTAGTTCAGGAGATGGCAATTAGCTGGGTCATAATAAAGGTACATTGAGTCCAAGATCGATCTATCTGTCTGTCTATCTATCTGAATTATTCATCTCCATCTTCATTTGAGAAATATATATTGAGCTCCTTTTATGTGCTGTTCTCTGTGTTGTGTGTTGGGGCTACAAGGAGAAAAAATATTTTTGGACATTGAAGGCTTTAGAAAAAAATGTTCTTTTTTCCTACTAAAATAAGATTAACAGGTGTTAGATAAATTTTAAAAACATATTAGGAAATTTTAAAAACTAGTTTACACAATTTAAGAGTTAAAA
Organism: Symphalangus syndactylus; assembly: GCF_028878055.3. Classification (NCBI taxonomy): domain Eukaryota; kingdom Metazoa; phylum Chordata; class Mammalia; order Primates; family Hylobatidae; genus Symphalangus; species Symphalangus syndactylus. The sequence goes on from NC_072426.2 coordinate 62,332,229, forward strand.
GGAGAATAACTATGCCTTCATGTGATTCAAAGAATACTGTATATTTTACCCCAGCAATTTATTCTTGACCTGCTGAAAGGCAAGATAATTGGGTCTTTTATATTAAAAAAAAAATCTGAAATATAAGTTGTCAAGTCACATTCAATGGATTGAGTGAATGGAATCTCTAACAAAATAACAATTTCTCCTTTTTTTTTTTTTCTATTCATCTAAAATCCCTCCTAGAAGTTCTAGGGAACCAAGGAATTACATTCTAGCACAACTACTTTTAAATTTTATAGGACAAAAAATATTCAATAATGTTTCTTAGTAGATCCATGGGTTACAGCTTTTCTATAATTTTTCATTTTCTTCCTGTTCTCTTTTTACTTATTTTTCCTAATAAGCTCCTATTTTATTTGATTAGAGATCCAGCAGAAGGTAGTGGATAGCATGAATATTTTTGGATCAAGAGAAACAATATAACGAGCCCCATAAAACAATGAACTGTATATATACACATAACAACTGCAATGAACAAATTGATTGGTTTTTAATTGTATTTCTATTGTTACTCTTTGTTTATATCAGTGAAAGTCCCTGCCATTCATTAAGAGTGATGCTCTTTATTAAGTAATAATGTTCAACTTCTATAATTATGTGTTTCGAAAGGAGTGCACATTTCAGTGTTTTCACACAGTTAATTAAAACGTAAAATTACAGCTAAAAATAATTAACTCTTTTTAATATACAAAGTGCTTTTTATTTTTTATTTACTTTTCTCTTCTGAAAATATACATTTTGATTTGCTTTACTTTAGGTTTAGTTATCTTTAATTTAAAGTAGCATCATGGCATAGTAGAAAGTATGGCATTGGCAGAAGAAACACATGCTTTGGGGCCACATGGATTGTGATTGTGCCAGGCACTATCCTTGCTTCTGGGATGCAGTCGTGAAAAAGAAAGATGAAGTTCTGCTCTTAAGGTTCTAAGTTGTGTGACTCTAGGGAATTTACTGCTCTTTATACTGACTAAGTTTCCTTATTGGTAAAATAAACATAATGGTAGCTATATACCAAATGTTGGCAGTAATGTTGTTATGTATCTTTTACAGTATCTGACACACAGTAAGCACTTAATAAATGAAAGCCATTATTATGCTTGATATTACTGATATTATACAACTAGAATGTTGATATATAAGCTTAGAGTTCATAGCTGGGTCAATTAAGAATATCTGAAAAAAATTTATTGTATCAAAGTTTCTCCTATTTTTCCACCTCCATTTCGATTATTAACAAATCAAAGATATCTATGTATTTATTCTTCTCAAAAATGAACCTGTGGCTGAATACACACATACAGCACACATGTACAAAGCAGTATTTATTACTGTAATAAAAAATAGTCATGGCATTTTTATGCCAACTTTTAATGGCTTACACTGGTAGCTCAATATATACCCAAATATACTTTAAGACATTTATTACCAGGAGTTCTGATTCATTGCAATTGGAACATTGTAGAGACTATTCTTTCAGCGATTTCTTGCCTGCTATTCTTTCTGCACCATTACTCATTTCCTCTCCTTGTTCTTTGGTGTTTTCACTTATAAGTAACTCAAACCCTTTTTGAAGTCTACATCGCTCTGCATTTTATCTCAGCAAGTATTTAACACATTGAGCCAGTCTTCATTGTTTTTCATATAGAACTCAGAATGAAAAGAAAAATAACAGAAAAAAATTGCTATTTTGTCAGAGATCCCATTAGTTCAATCCATTGAACATGGCATATATGGCTGCATATACTTCAGATGTTTTTGTAGATAAAAAGATGCTTAGGTAGTCTTGCCTTTCAGCAGGTCAAAAACAAATTAATGGATGAAAGAGATTGTAATCTTGCTCTCAATCTTGCAATTGTTTCCTCAAAATGATTAGTGCTTGTAGTTGAAAGAGTATAGACCAGCACAAAGTTGTAATTTGTACTGTTACAAAGTTCTACTTTTGTACAAAGCACAAAATTACTTTTGCATGCCAAAGAAACAAACAGAAAATTCCTGTTTTTTCCTGACAGAACTTGTTTCTATATACTATTAATATTATTCAATTTAGCAGGATTTATTGGGTAAGTGTTCCATAATATTTATACTAGTTACATACAGTAAAGACCAAGAACTGTATTAGAAGTAACTGCACTAACTTTATCAGTCCATATCTTGACCTGTTTGTAAATTTGTGATTCTAGATTTATATCTTCTCTTAAAACTCTTCTCCTTTGCCTTCCTGGGAGGTTCTTGTTTCAATTCTCTTCATAGTTTAGTGACTCTACTTTCCTTCCCTTCTTGGACCCTCTTTATTTTTATATTCACCAGCTTGTTCTAGTTGATTTCTGTTTACATCTCTCCCTTGGTGAGGTCACTTATTCTCTTGACCTGATCTATTAAATTTGGACTAAAAGCATCAATAATTGATCCTGAGTTCTCCCTACCATTTTGTTTTTCCATTTTCAACGACTTTTGGCATTTCTGCTGGGTTCAGAAAAAACTGGTTCCTAGGACAGAGATGAGCTTGGACACAGAGTTCCTCTTTTACCACGTTTCTCTGCTCCCAGGGCAATGGCTACCTGTGAGAAGACTAGAATTTTTTTTATGGGGTCACTCTGGGAATTAATGAGACTCTTAGTTTTTACAGCCCAAGAGCCAATGACAATTTTTGTGTTCATCATTATCCTCTACTAACAATCAAAATCAGGATTCACACCATTCAGCTAGATATTTCTTGATCTAAATAAATTTTTGTTGTCTGCAGATATAAAGTTAGACATAAGGAATTCATAGAGGAAAATGACTGTAAGAACCTGTAACTGTTTCTGTTAAGAAAATTCAAATTGAGAATGTCTTCAAAGTAAAGGTGATTCCATGTTGAAATGTTTGGTAAAACATATTCTAAGGGTAAATAATTTACATAAAGTTTTAATTTAAAGCAAATAAATGTTCTGTGCATGTAAGTGAAAAGGATGTATGACAGACACTAGGTTTTATTTGATTTTTTATTCAAAGTCCGTAGTACTACTATGCCTACCCCACAGTGGGTGATCAGTAAAGATCTAATAGATTAGAAGTGTTGAATTGCAATGGTTTCTGTTTCTTTCATTTTCTGTTACTTTCCAGATACTGTTTTAGGCATCTCTGAAGTACTCTCTATCAAGTACTACATAGTGAACGGACAAATGAAACTTGATTTTAAATGAGATGATTGAAATTCATTTCATTGTTAGGAAAAAGTAGTAAAGAATGAGTGTATGATTTGGCTTATATATCTTATTGCTTCCAAATAATTTAATGTATTGGTTTTCATAGAAACTCACCAAATGCATTTGGATACTAACTTTAAAGAAAATGTACTTCTAAGAAATATTCCAGCCATCCCATTACTGGGTATATACCCAAAGGACTATAAATCATGCTGCTATAAAGACACATGCACACGTATGTTTGTTGCGGCACTATTCACAATAGCAAAGACTTGGAACCAACCCAAATGTCCAACAACAATAGACTGGATTAAGAAAATGTGGCACATATACACCATGGAATACTATGCAGCCATAAAAAATGATGAGTTCATGTCCTTTGTAGGGACATGGATGAAACCGGAAAACATCATTCTCAGTAAACTATCACAAGGACAAAAAACTGAACACCACATGTTCTCACTTATAGGTGGGAATTGAACAATGAGAAGTCATGGACACAGGAAGAGGAACATCACACTCTGGGGACTGTTGTGGGTTGGGGGGAGGGGGGAGGGACAGCATTAGGAGATATACCTAATGCTAAATGACAAGTTAATGGGTGCAGCAAACCAACATGGCACATGGATACATATGTAACAAACCTGCACATTGTGCACATGTACCCTAAAACCTAAAGTATAATTTTTAAAAAAAAAAGGTAAAAAAAAAAAAAGGTAAAAAAAATATTGACAACAATTTTCTTAGCTTGGTCATAACGTAAGTCAGAATTCTCCTTCTCTGGAATTCACTCCTACAAGAAGAATCCACAGTGTGTATCAGAACTATGGAAAATCATAATGTATGTGTGCATGTACTTCACATGGAGCACATGGAGATTTTTGATTGCTGAAACTCAGTGGTTATTTCCAAAAAGCGGGAACATGAGGGACTTTTTCTACTCTCTTTACTATTGAACTTTTTGCAAATATTATTTATTATTTTTAAAATTAAAAGTGATGGCATTTGTATGTGGACATTTTTTGTGCATGTGTGTGTGTGAGATGGAGTCTCCCTCTGTTGCTCAGGCTAGAGTGCAGTGGTACAATCTTGGCTCGCTGCAACTTCCACCTCCCGGGTTCATGTGATTCTTCTGCCTCAGCTTCCTGAGTAGCTGGGATTACAGGTGCCTGCCAACATACGCAGCTAATTTTTTGTATTTTTAGTAGAGACAGGGTTTCACCATGTTGGCCAGGCTGGTCTTGAACTCCTGACCTCAAGTGATCCGCCTGCCTCGGCCTCCCAAGGTGCTGAGATTACAGACATGAGCCACCGCGCCTGGCCTGTGTGTCAGCTTTTAATGGTTTACACTGATGGCTCAAATCTTAGGACTTTTTCTGTATAAGTTGGCAGTTCCATTTCTTCTTCTTTTCTCTTTCCTCCCCTTAAGTCAAAATGTAGTTCAAGGTACCTGCTCACTACCACAGCTCCAAACTGAATGATCAATTTGCCATCACCTATAAGGATCTCATCACTCTCCACTTCATTTCTGCATTTATAGACTCCCTTGGTACCTCATTATGTCTCATTTGGGGATCTGTTGCTCTATGCACTTATAATAATTTTACTATTATTGAAAATTTTAAAATTTGATTATAAAATTCTCTAATGTATACAAACTAGTAAGAATCATCATAGTAAAACATAATCCAGATCATGTCTCTTTGTTCAAACACTAATGTTTTACCAGTTTGCTTGAGTGACAGCCAAGTTCGTACAGGTATAACCTCGAATTTGAAAACTTTGGAACCACATGCATTCTGATATTAACAATTTTGAAGATTTTTAGAGTTAATGCATAGAACATATTTTCTATTATGCACATTGCCCACTGGAGTTCTGGGGCCATGTGGGATATTTATATGTCTTAAATTTTCACAGCAAAAGGAGAAACATTTAAAGACTGCAAATAGCCTCACATCAGATCAGGTCTAGTTTTACTCTAACATGATATTTTATGTTTAGACAATTTAGTAGCAGGAGGGAGTGACTTTTGGTTGTCAAAGCTTTTAGGATTTTAAAATTGTGAGCAAAAATTTTGGACCTTATTATAACCTACAAATCCTTACAAGATCTGGCTGACAGTGCCTTCCTGAGATCATTTAGTGCCACTCTCTCCTTTGCTCTCTAGTCTCTCTCTTGCTTTTTCTTCATATCACTTACCACCATCGAACAGTTCATATATAAACATATATGATATAGTTCTTATTTGTTTTTTATTCTCTATTTAAATATACCTTTCTTCAAGGCAGAAACTGATGCTGCTGCATCCAAAGTGTTTAGAAGACGCCCTGGAACATAGTATGTGCCATGAATGTTTGTGTGATATTGAACACATTTTTATTATTTTTATGATCACTGTATGTTGAATTACACAAAAGAAATAGTAAGGACTGGTTTAACACATGGGCAATGATTAATATGCAGTATTTAACAGTATTTTTATTTGCATACAGATATCCCTCCTTATCTATGGTTTTGCTTTGTGTGGTTTCAGTTACCTGCGGTGTAGTACAATACAATTTTTCTGAGAGAAGAGAGAGTAAGAGCACATTCACATAACTTGTTACAGTATATGTATAATTAGTTATTGCTATTTACTACTGTGCCTAATTTATAAATTAAACTTTATTATAAGTATATATGTATAGGAAAAGTCATATTATATATAGGGTTTGGTAACATTTGTGGTTTCAGGCATCCACTGGGGGTTTTAGAATGTTTCTCTCAAAGTTAAGGGGGAACTAACATAAACTGTGATTTAAAAAAAATGACATTTCTGAAACTGCTCTTGAAATGAAACACTTTCAGTTGGTCATGGCGGATTGACAGCATTGACCTTATGGTCTAACACATAACAAAAATCACACAAGCAGCTACCTGTCATAGGTCTGCATATGACTCTCAAGCTGTTACCAGGTCTAAAGTATGATTTGCAATTTTTTCCTTCTGCTTTATCTTCTGAAAATATAAGCTCTGAAATCTGTTTGTAGGAAAAAACATAAACAAAAGAAAAACTAAGTTATGGGTGGAGAAATAAAGGGCAGTGGTGCAGTAATTGAAGGGCCAAATGTGGGTATATCTTGTCTCTGGAGCTCAGGGCACGGTGTTTTCTGTCATTCATCCACTGAATTCAATGTGCCAGTCCTATCTGAGGTTCTGGAGAATCAGCAGTAAATGAGACAGACAAGATCACTATGTTATAGATTGTTTCAGGTACTAAGTGCTATGAAGAAAACTAAAGCTAGAGAAGATGACAGTGTGTGTGTGTGTATGTGTGTGTGTATGTATGTGTGTGCATGCCTGTGGGCTTGTGATGTTGTTTAAGATAAGATTGTGATATAGAAAGGGAGGTGAGGAAAAAAAAAGAATCATGATTGTATAACATATCTCTGTTACCTATCACTGCTCTACTTTATCTAGTTTGGACTACATTATTCAGTGGAATCACACATACACAAACACACACAATTCTTTACTTTACATGGGTCTTTGGAAATACAGCTTTGATTATTTGCCTTTGAAAGTGGTAAAACACGCATATCAGTTCGTGTATAAGCATGACATCTGTTTCAGTGCCTGTTACTGCACCACTCAGCCAAGTGCATTTTAGGAGTACTGGCAAGAGGGAAGATACCATTTCCTCACAGTGTTTATGTTTATTTTCCTAAGTAGGTCCTCTTCTTTTATGATTTACTCCCTGGGACATCCTCCTTTTCAAACTTCGTATATACTTTTTGGCACTTTTTTCCGTGTCTAAAACACATTATTTTCTCAGTAAATATTTCTTAAATTGAAATGAATTCATGATTTAAAGGTTTAGTTTTTCATACTAGGGATAGTTGGGATTTTATTGTTGTGTTTATATTAAGAGATCTTAGGAATATTTTTCTTCCTTTGAAATTATTACAATTATGATTAATTATAATTGTAATAATTAATTGCAATAATTGTATAATTATCTTTTGAGGTATGCCACCTGCGGAGGTTTAGAAGCTGAAAGAAATGTCCCATGGAAAGCCTGCTGTCTCCTTGCTCATTTGTTACTGTTAATGAACAGACCTGTCCCCCACATTCGTGAGTGCCTATGATATCCACACTCTCTGGAGTTTTGAATCATCTTATTCTGCCTTAGTGGAATCACCACCCTTTTTCAAAGGTGGGTTCAGAGGTGGATTTAGATGTTGGGTGTTCACATTTTTGTTTTATGTATTTCGGGAGAAGTTCTTAAAACAACTATAAAAATACTTAAAGAAAAAAATCACTTTACCTTAAGCATGTGTCTTAATGCTGACTCCTTCATGCAGTCATGAAATGAACTGAAAGGCATGGATAAACCTAAAAGTTTCTTTATAGAATTTGACAGAAAATTATCTTGCAGTTACTCCGATTCTTCCATATACCTGTTTCACATTCTCTATGGCAAAAATTTTGAAAGGGATCTCTGAGTGTGTTCGTTAGACTTCACATTTTATAATTATTTCAAAAATTATTATTGTTTTCTCTAATACCACCAATTATTAATAGAAGAAAAATTGTGTCTGTATATTCCTTGAATGCTAGAATTCCCCCATTATTTTGTCCTTAACTTTCCTACCCTGTGGGCCATCTCCTATACTGTCTAAATTTAAATAGCTCCTACTATTTATGCTAATGGTGCTCATTTTATTGATCCATGTGGCTGCTCCCAGTCCTTGGTTCCCCCCTCTGCTCCCTTTTTTTCTCCAGGCTAGAGCCTGTGGCTGGTTACCCAAATTACTTGCTCACAAACATCCTTGACTCTTATATCTGTCTATTTACCTACTACCTACAATATTCTAATCCTAGACTGTTGCCACAATCCACCTTCTCTGTTTCCATATCCTAGTAGCTGAATCTGCCAAAGAATAATAACAAAAACTTAAAGACCATTACAAACCTGTGGTCTCCAATATGTCTAGTCACTGTAATATCTACCCCCTTTCCCAATCTTTTCAATGAATTATTTAAACATGTGGTACTTTTCTCATGTGCCCTCTTCAATCTTTTCCTTCTATCGGCTAATGACTTCTTGATTTATTGAGAAAACTGTGCCTATCACAATTTTGTTACAAAGTCTCATTATAGGTTATCCCTCTGCCTGTAAACTATCTCTAGACCAATCTTAAAAGTCTTTTCCCTAGACCGGGAAGATGTGTCCATCCATCCCATCAATATTCCAAAGTCCCATTTCCCTAGACTTGACTCTACTTTTCGGCCTCCCACCCTCCCTTTCATACTCATCTCCTCTAATGGTTCCTTCTCATGAATATGATGATGCTCAAGCCCCTCTTATTCTAATAAAGTGTCCCTTGACACTGGAGTACCTCTGTTATTATTCATTTTTTCTTCTTTTCTCATCCAAACTTTGCGAAGAAGTAGTCTTCACTTCCTTACTTTAATTTTTTAGTTCTCTGAAATCTGATTATTCCTTCACCACCACATTACAACTGCTTTTATTAAGGCAACACTTACATATATTTTAATTTTCCAAGCCCAATCATCATTTTTCATCCTCATGTTACTGGACTGGACTTTAGAAATCAAAGTACATGAATTACATAATTGTTGAATTGCTTTGACTTTTAATAAGATTTTATTTATGCTAGAAAATTTATAACAAATATCTCTTAAATTTGATGTTTTTATTTAGGCTTGCAAAGATACTAAACAGCAAGTTCTATAAGACACAAAACAGTAAGACTATCTACAACAAAAGCTACAAAGCTAATTGGTTTAGGAAAACTGTCTTAGCATTGACTCTATAGGATTTTAGGAGAGGCTGCTGTCATTTTTGAAAAGAATAATAAGTAATATAATGACTTTGCTCCGTTAAGAAACAGTGACCTGATTTGAGGAGCTCAGAGGCTCAGAGACTCTTCAAATGTGCCAAAGTTTCTATTTCCCTTTCACCCATTTGTTTTTCTTTATTAAGTGCTTATAAGTTACCCAAGCCTGTATTATATTATCATAGTTATGGAAAAGAGGACAATCCTTTGATCTAAAGTATTGGGTGGTCTCTTACCTTTGAGAAAATGGGAAAGGCTACAGACCTGAAAGAAATTCTGCACTATAGGTGGCTTCATTGAGATGACTCAATAATTGCCACCTGTATATATCTTTAAAACCTCTCCTTCCTCTGCCAATCTTTTAACATATTTAAAGTTGTAAATATTTGGAGTTTTTATATAACTCCAAGCCATAGCCCATTTATTTGTTTTTATACTGACTCTTCTTACGTACATAACATGAATGGCAGTTAAATAAAGTTCTCTTATTCTATAAACATCCTTTAAAGATGATGTTTTTCATAAGCTTCATTTTTATTTCAATATGTTTCTAGGTAGTTATTTATTCATGAAGTTATTTTTATTGCTATTTCACTACTCATAATAAATAAATATACTTAAACTTCCATTATTGCTTATTGCTTCTATTTCTTCAGAAACAGTCTGTCTAATTTTACAGCTAAACTCATGACATGTTTGTTCTGAGATTTTAAAAAAGGGTGGGGAGCAGGAGGATGCAGTACCTTAGAACTTTCTATCCAGGGGCTGTGGCACAGGGGCCTGTTGCCCCATGGTTTAAAGTTGTGCAGAAAAATTAATGTCTTCAGCCTTGGGGAAGCAGTGGGGACTCCCAGTCAAGGGCAGCTTTCTTTGTCAAGCCAGGTACCAAGAGAAATATTATCATTTCCTTTGTATACTATAATATAAAAATAATAAAGAATTGCTACTTTACAGTAAAGCAGAACTTTAGGACAAGTATTGAAGAGAACAAAAACTTGATATTCTTTTTTATATTACTGTAAAAATAATGGATTATTTTTATTAGAAACCGATAAATCAAAATTATTTTTAATGGTTATTAGCTAGTAAGAACTGGCTGTATATGTATGTGTACAAGAAGTTTGAGGTTCATTGTTAAAAATGAGAAGAATTATATCATTGATTGCTTTATCTGAATAATATTTTATATAATGATAGTCTGTTTTCTAAATGGCTTATAAGTAAACAGATTTGAAGATGTGTTCATACACAATGGCTGGCTTAATCGACTCTAGTGAGAAAAATCACAGCTGCAGGCCAAATAACTTTTTAATTTATTATAATGCTATATAAACAGACTGAGTCTATCTTTTTTAGTCATTATTACTGTTTTATGCTTTATGTATTATATCAACATCCAATAGAGCAATATTGTACAAAACAAAATTTCTAATAGGCATTTTTCTGCTTCTAAATAACAATGAATTCATTTCTTTGCATCAAACATGTTTTATTGATTTATGTATCTCTTTATCAAATATTTATTGAGTGCCTACTATGTGCTAGACAGAGTGAGATGAAACAGCGATGGAAAGCCGACATGGAATTCTTCTTAAGCTCAAAATGTTAATTTGTTACTGTGGATTCCTTCTTTTTGTAATTATGTATGCTAAACCCCCCAGTCTGAAGAATTGGGACTTAATGTATGGTGTTTTCTGCAGAGAAGAAAATAAACTCTTCTCCTTAGTAAAAGAGAGAATTTGTTATTGAAATCATTGAGCAGGGAATAAATAAGAATCCTACTATTAATATATTACTGTTAGAGTCTATAAATGTTGGCCCCTTATTTCTCAAAATTCTGTTTTTGAAACTATAATAAAGCAATAATAATAATAATTCAGCTAAAAGTCCAAATTTCTGAATATTCTCAGTTTTTATATTTTAGAAATATTTTAAATTTTTTGCTAGTTTTACCTTAGTCTAAATAGATTACCTTAGTCTAAATAGAGGCTTTTATCTGATGATAAGTAATTTTCCCTTTACAAAATACTAAGGTAGATTATAAAACTTGTACCAAGAACAAACTCTAAATTATTTTAAAATGTTCAATGTTAGTAAATGGAAATGTAGTCACAATTAATTCACAATTGCTCTTCAGGAATTTTAGTAACTCCTATATTGGAAAAATGTAAACCCTTTCTATAGAGACCTAAATTTATTTTCGTTAAATATACTTTAATGTTAAAAACTATTAACTATCTCAGAATAGTTCCTGAAACTAATGCTGAAGTCATTTCGTGAAAAAAATCACACTATATTTTATCATCATAATAAATGTATTAATGTTATCATGGTTATTTATTTTGGCTTTGAATTTCATTAAGTAATACCATTGTCTTAAAAATTTATTACAGAGGGGAGAAAACAAATGCATGTCATTTGGCTATCTCACCGATGTCAAAGTTTCTTTTCATCCTGGGGCTGGGTGTTGGGGGGAGAAAAGTGATGTTAGGAAAATAAAGTCTCTGACTGTCTTGGAGATGGGGATACTATTTTATGAATCCAATTTCATATCTATCTTGCCATCTGTCACTAGGCAGAAGAGATATAGGACAGTGGCAAACTCATGTTGAAAAGACTGTCTTGGGATAACAGAAAAGTTAATGGACATGGATTTACAAATTATTAATGATTTTTCTTGTCATTTCTTGAAAAATGAAAGCTATGCACGCTGCCTCTCTCCCCAAACAGATTGCATTTTATTCCTCTGCAGTTTGTCCATCAGCCTTCACTCTGACAACATAATCCAGAACTAATCCAGAGCATTCAGTTTTCCTTGTTGGCTTTCAGGCAGCCTGCTTAGACAAATCCTGCTACCTGTCAGCCCTCCTGTGGGTGCCAAACCGGCTGCCAGGTTAACCTCTGGGGAAACAGGAAGACCTGCTGATTTAACCCCTACTTCCCTTCCTGTAATCCACAGTAAATAGGGAGGATGTGAATAGGCTAACTGTTTTAATCAGGCCTGGATCCCTTAAAATCTGTTTCATACACAGCTTTAAGAACTCAGGTTATGAACATCCCTACATAAAATCACATGGCAGTTCCTCCAAAACGTGGGCCTTAAAGAAGCAGATGGATCAGATACACTGAAAGGTCTTAATCCTCTAAAGTAGCCTGTGTAATATATATACCATTTCCCTGAGCCACACCATTGCTTATAAATATTTCCTAATTATCAGGGTGAGGTCTAATTTGATTATGAAAACTCCTATTTTGTTAATTTCTAATATGACTGCCATAATTTACCTTTTCTTTGTCCCCTGCCTTCCCCAATACATGTATATGCACACACGTTAATTCTTATTGCATGACAGTGAATTTGAATATTGTTTACAGATTGGTCTCAAATGATTCCAATATGAGCAAATAACTAGACAAAGTTTTCAAATGAGTAAATATAAATTAATGTTGCATGGCATTTAAATGACTCTCATTGAATTGATCAAGAAGAAAAATGGAGCAACTTAAGGTAAAAAGCCTCTTGAAAATACTCACTCTTTATTCAAAAAGAACAACACACTACCTTCTCCCTGTTGGAATTCAAGGCACATCAGTCTATCTGCTCCTGCAGCATCAACAATCCACGGCAGAAAAAAAACTTGCATAAGCATGGTGTTCCAAGGCACGCTTCAAAGTTCCACTAAGTTTAGTCTCCTGAGAAATGTGATGAAAATTTCCTCAGGTCTTTTAATGTTAGGAGGGCAAGATATTCAGGTCAATAGGGGAGGAGGTAAGCTTAGACCAGTCCCTGGAGAGGGAATCTGAACTCCACCATTAAACAAGTGGTGGGAATCACTGTGACTTCTAATGAAGATCTTCAGTTCTCCTTCATTTAAGCTTTTCTTTGAGAGTGAGAAAGGCAAGGTTTGCTTCTTCCCTACTTATTCCCTCCCACATAACAGAAGATGAAAAATGAGGAATGTTCCTTATGCAAAACAAACAGCCAGATGTGGTTTTGATGAAGTGGGTGCACTTGTACACACATAAACACACACACACACATATCAGACTCACTTGATGGTTTCTAACCTAACCAGTTATGATATTAAATATTGTATTCCTACTTCTGCTTGCTGAGTTGACCCATCATTATGTAATGACCCTCTTTCTCTCTTTTTATAATTTTCATCTTGAAATCTATTTTTAATTACGGTGATAATGAATGTATTTTTGTAAAAATAATTTTATCAAGTTTTATGCAATAGAAATAAAAATAATTTTGTACTTCAATACCTAATAATTAAAAAAACGAATACTTAATTTTCTTACCTCCTTTCTACTGAAGAGATAATAAATGTTTGTACTTGTTTAAAAATATATTTTTAATTTTTTAAAAAACTTATTTGGGTTTGTTTATGTTAGCATTCTTTTCACCTTTCTTTCTTTTTTGATGGTCCATGAATTTTTTTCTGTTACTCTTTTAAATTCATATTTGTTTTATTGGTGATAAAGTTTGCTAGGATGTCAGCCAGTAATTTATCACAAAGCAGCTGAATTTCATGGTTAAGGTGAGAACCAGGGATTAATTGTCAAACACCACCATGTAAGATAAAGCTTGTTTTAAAGCAGACCAATTTGTTTATATTCTTTTTGATAAGTAGTTATTAAACTGAAATTTGGAAAAAAAAATTAACATTAGAAAGGCAGGATGAGATTTTAAAATTCAACCACTGGAATAAAAAGTCTTTAAAGTCTTCCATTAGGTTATATTGATCATTATTAAAAATGTTTTTGAAAGAAGACTTTGTTACAATAATGACTAACTTTTGTGATAAGATACACTGGGGCTATAATCTCCAGATTGACCAGGGATGATAACCAAGTCACTCACTAGGAGCCGGAGGCCCGGAAATATGGACTTGGGTAGAGGGAAGTGGGCAGAAGGGAATGTGAGGCTGGGGAGAAGTCAGTTGATCTGGGATGCAGCTGGGGGTGCAGGGAGAAAATGTGGCTTAACGAAAGAGAATGGAGTGAAATTTTGGGAGAGAAAATCTATGTAAGCAAGTTAAGAGAAGGGGAATAGAGAATAAAAATAGAAAAAAGAGGAAGGAAAGAAAGGCGTCTGTGCATAGGTTTACATATGAATGTACCCCATATAATGGAAAATAATCACAGGAGTTTTAGAAAATAGTGTTACTCAGTAATGCAATCTTTGTGCCATGTTTAAAACTTTCAAGAATACATGTTATTAGGAATTGTAAAGATACATACCTTAACACATATATATAGAATGCAAGAAAAATCTTTTAATAGGTCGGGCGCAGTGGCTCACGCTTGTAATCCCAGCACTTTGGGAGGCCGAGGCGGGCGGATCACGAGGCCAGGAGATCGAGACCACGGTGAAACCCTGTCTCTACTAAAAATACAAAAAAAAAAAAAAATTAGCCGGGCGTGGTGGCAGGTGCCTGTAGTCCCAGCTACTTGGAGAGGCTGAGGCAGGAGAATGGCGTGAACCCGGGAGGCGGAGCTTGCAGTGAGCCGAGATTGTGCCACTGCACTCCAGCCTGGGCAACAGAGCAAGACTCCGTCTCAAAAAAAAAAAAAAAAAAAAAAAAAATCTTTTAATAATTATATGAAAGCACAGAGGTTAGGAGCATGATCTACAGAGCTGGACTGCCTAGGTTTGAAACTCAGTTCCACCATTCACTAGCTGGGTAATATAGGGAGGAAGTTATTCTCTTTGTGTTTTATTCTCCCCCTCTCTAAAATGAATATTTATCCATAGTGATGTTGTGCAGATTCCTTTGGATAATATATGTATAGTGCTTAGAATGGAGCTTGACATGCATTATAGAAGTTCAATGCAGTTTAGCAGTTACTCCCGAGTATAAATGCCCTTTTAAACCTCCATTAAACTTCCAGTCTTAGAACTCTTTGGTCAGAAATCATAGGTTGGTATTTTTTAAATTAACATATCAAGTTGTTTAAGGTTCATATTCAGCAGAATATTTAGAATCTATATATATCAGAATTATCTCCAGTGGTTTAGAGCTTTAAAAAAGAGCTTTGATCCTTTGGGATACTGAGTAAATTGATTTCAAAAACACTCATACACTTCTTTGCCCTAAGATATTTCAGGGCTTAAGTTGACCTACTTTTTGTTTGTATTTGACATATTTACTTGTGAAGAATACGTTATTTTCAGAATGGACTGTAAGAAAAGTAGCAAGATGTATCATCGAAGCTATCTATTAAATAGAAATACAAAAATGCTATATAGCACCCTGGGTTGCTATTTGGTAATAATGACATAAAGCAACTTCAGCTTGAGCAGTCATGCTGTTTAGAATACATTAACTGTTATACAATTAATCAATATGTTGTAAACAAATGCTGAAAATGTTAGGTCATTTTTGATCATCTTTCCTTTCAAAAGCACCAGCTGTAAGGGGTTATCTGGTTATCGATCATGTTTCTTATCAGCCCTGCACATTATGGTATGTTTGTAGTTGGTACATAATCTAAACAACGCTGGCCTAATTCATCGACCTTTGAAATCTGGGTCTAAATGGCAGTAAAACAAGAAGACTGATAACACTTAAAGAAGTCTTTAGCTCGGTCTCACTGTCCGGTAAAATTTGAAATGATTCCAGCCCATAAAGTAAACTACATGGCACACATGTTACCCAAGGAATAGTGTTCAAGCCAATGGAGGAGAATAAAATTTGAACTTTGGATTTTTAAGTCAGCAATTATTTTCAGCAAAGAAGAAACTATACTTGTTAGAATCAGTATAAAGATTTTAATTAATGTCAGATCCTAGCTTCCACTTTCAGCCAAGGGATAATAAGATGCCCCCAGAGGGTCTGAATGAAGTGTAGATTATTTTAATTTGGAATGAAATATCTCTAATGGTGTTTTGTGGTTTGGGGATTTTTGGAAAAAATTTGTCAAGTACTTGGAACACACATTCAGTGAATAGACACACAAATGTTTTTACTGCATAAACTGGTAAAAAGTGATTTTAAAATATATAAGCAGTCACAAAGTAAAAACAAAAGAGAGGAAAGTCTAAATTAAGTTGAGTCAGCCAACTAGTGGGAACCTTTAATTAATAATAGATTTCTGCATTCTTCACGAGCCCCCACAAGTTTGACACATATCCACTTTGGCTTTTTGTAAATGGGATCATTCAGTACTTATATGTAACATCATTACTTCTGTTATCTAAGGATATTCTACCCTATGGACATGTCAACAAATACTTAATCAGTCTCCTTTCGATATGTGTTTGTTTTCAAGTTATCACTATTTTGACCATTCAGGTTTATAATATCTTAGCTACTTTTAAACTTACTATTTCCTTAGGACAAATCTTAGATGTAAATTGAATGGGTTAGATGGTACCTATGTTTAACACTCCACTCTATATTGCTGTATTACCTTTTAGAAAGAGTGCAGCAATTTATACTTTTACTTCCTTTTTATATATTTATTAGCTTCCATGATCCATTGACACTATTTCCATTTTTTTTGTTGTTGCTTCCTAAGCTGATAGACAAAGTTTGCCTTTAATTTGCATTTGTTTAACTGTGAGAGTGAACAACTTTTCAGAGTTACTGGCCAGTTTATTACCTTTCCTGACGCCTCTGTTTATTTGCCGTTGTACACTTTTCCATTGAGTTGTGAAACTTTTTCTTATTTATTTGAAAGCTTTTTACATAAAAGTATATTCCATCTTATTATATATAACAAATATATATTTAAATATGGTAATGTATTTTACTATATATAGCAAATATTTCCCCTTTCTATATTTTAATTACTGTTTTTTAATTTCTAGATTTATTCCTTTATGATCATAGAATATGACCCCTGAAATTTCTGTTTTTTGAATTTTCTTGCTGTTGTCTTTGTTACCTAATATATGGTCATTTTAAAACATTTTATGAAGGCTTAGAAAAGAAAACATAGTCTTAGTTATAGGTTGAATTGAATACATTTATAATATTCAAAAATTCTATATTTGATTCTCTTTTTATCTGTGTAATCTGACAGAGATTGTGTGGTAAAGTAAATGCTCCTACTACAATTAAATACCAGAAAATTTCCAGGAGTCTTAAAAATTTATAACAGTATTTGCATTACACATTTTGATATTGTTATTAATTACTGAAAGTTATGATTGTTATGCTTTTATTTAGAAAGAATCATGCTTCTTTATCTTAAAATAATCTTCTTGGACATATATAATATTTTTATTCTGTTGTATGTATTATTTGCAAGATATTCGATATCCTTTTACTTTATTTCTTCCATGTCATTTGCTTAGGGATTCTTCCATTTGCTTAGTATTTCTGTGTATATCTCCTTTAGTGAAGCAGAGTTTTAGTGGTTTGAAGGTGACTCTCTTGGCCAGGCTTTGATATACGGCTTACAGTGATTACAAAAAATGTATTAGAGATGATTATTTTTCATGTCTTAGGTAATTTTAACAAAACATTGGAATTATCTATTCTTTGAGAGGCCAAATTGACTAATAAAAAAGTTATGAGTTTGCTTCATATTATTGAGGCAAACTTAAGTTGTGCTTTTTAAAAGGTAGAACTTATAATTAATGAAACTAGTCACAGTTTTGACAACTTGCTCAGACTTTTTGGTGTTTCCTCACTTTAGAACAGAATATTTGATTCATTTATTTTCAGCTTTGTGTCCCAGTTGCAAATTCTAAGATAATTGAAAAGTTCCATTCAATATCTTGTTGCATTAGATTTAGGTGATGATACAAATTTTATTTTTTTCTTTCTTCAATATTATGTGGGAATTTAATATATATTCTATATTTAATATAGAATAAATGAGACAAAAACAAAACAAAAAAGCAACTAAAAATTAAAGGTTATTTCCTTTTGAAAATTGAAACTGCACACACAAGAAATCTCTCCATTAAAATAATGAGCTATTGTTGAGCTAAGAAGGAAAATGAGAAACAAAATTTATATAGTGGTGAAAACAATCTCCTCGTTTTAATAAAACAGCTTTTTCCAAGTCAATTTTATTCATATTTTTTATGGGTACGCATAGGCCATACAGTCATTCATCAATTATAAATTTATCAAATGGTTCATTCATTCATCCCCAAACTTTCATATACAAAAAACAAGCCATTGTGAATCATACACCTAGTACTATGAAGATATTTGAAAAATAGCATGACAGTAATTTTGCACTTATGGAATTTGTCATACAGTAGGGAGATAACACATGGTCACAATTAAGTAAATATAGATACAGAGAAATTTTATTTTCTTAGCAGCTGATATGAAACTTCATTTTATGAAGAGACTCCCCCTACCCATGCCTCCCAATGATGTTTTGATGATAATTTGATGAGTTACAATCTGGACAGAGGCTAGGCTTCCAAGGACTGGCTATCAGCTGGCCCCCAGGTTTCATAAGACAGAGAAAGCCCTCTGCCTAGTAGAGGGACATTTGGCTGTGCTGGTTAACTGAGCATTGATTGTATGGGGAAAGCATAAGAAGGTAAGACTTCTTGAAGCCAGGTGCGGTGGCTCATGCCTGTAATCCCAGCACTTTAGGAGGCCGAGGTGGGCGGATCACTTGAGGTCAGGAGTTCGAGACCAGCCTGACTGACATGGTGAAACCCCATCTCTACAAAAAAAAATACAGAAAATTAGCCGGGCATGGTGGCATGTGCCTGTAATTTCAGCTACTTGGGAGGCTGGGGCACAAGAATTGCTGGAGCCTGAGAGGCAAATGTTGCAGTTTGAGCTGAGATAGCACCATTGCACTCCAGCCTGGGTGACAGAGCAGGACTATATCTCAGAAAAATAAAAGAAGACTTCATGGGGAGGCCCAGCTAAGACAGGGACTTGGGGAAGACAAAAAATGGCCAATAAGCATTTTAAACTGCTTTTAAATTGTTTCTGAGGTTCTTTAATGTGAAATACCTGTCTTGCAAGTTATAACATTTTGTGTTAAATCTTTGTTTCTCATCAATTAGTATGTGACTTTTTGGGAAACATTACAAAGTGTAGAGTCTCACATACTCATTGGTGCCAGGTGAAAACAGAACTAACTGGTTGCATAGATCTTATAAACCAAAAAGAAATGGAGAAGCTGACATTTGAGTAACAGTAAATAAAAATTTTTGATGTGGCAACACTCATCCACAAAATTAATCTCCTCTTCCATAGGAGTTTAGAAAATGGAAAGATTATTTCCCACCGTATAATTAGAAGATCCATAGAAACAGTGGGATTTGAAAACAGGTTTCTTTGGTGAGTGAATGGTGATCATAAGAGATATTAATATATGGGGGGATATTTCCAATGAGAAGAAGAGAGTGGGTAGATTTAGAAATGTAGACACGTATCAGGTATATTCAGAGAATGGGGAATAGTTTAGTTTGTTTAGTCCTTAAAGGCAAAATCTAAGAGTTAGAAAAAATGCTGAATATGCATATTTGAAAGGACCTAACAGGTTCTGAAATGTTACATTACTTACTGAACAAATAGCAATAAGTTCATTGCCAAATTAATAGACATGTTGAAGGTAATTTTCATAAAAACTCATGATTTGTTTTAATAAACTAGTTCTAAAACTTATCTAGAGTAATAAACATATGAGCATATATTCAGAAAAAAATACAGTGATAAAACTAAAAATACAGATGCAATTATTTAAACATTTTGGTAGTGATGCTGAGAATAGGCAGACAAATAAATGTATTAGGAGTTCATGAAATAGACTTATTGGGCTAAGGGAGACATTAGGGTTGGATTGCAAAGGGAAGGATTATTTGGTAAATAGCATTAGCTGACATTTTGGAAGAAAAAGATAATATAAACCCTGACATTTCACGTCTCATATTTAGAAAATCAAGTGATATCAAATAATTTTAAAACGTAGAACATCCCAAAATAAAAAGATTGCAATACCTATCAAATTTTTATTTGGCACAGAAAAGGAAGAATATGACTGGCAAAGTTTAGAAGCAACTGAAGTCATCATGAAGTTGAATGTCTATAGTTGACATGAAATTGATATAAACAAATAGGATATAAATACATAGGATATAATGAAATAGAAGTTTGAGGGAAGGAGAGTCCATTTTGGATTGCAGCAGCTGAAGAAGGCACATCAAGATCAGAATTTCCTTAAGGAAAGGAAAGGATTTATTCAGAGTAGGACAAGTGGAGAGGAGATAAGTGTGAAGTGGCCTGGAGCTGTGTAAGACATTTGCAGGGCAAAATGATCCTACTGGCCTATGCAGAAGCAGAATATGCTGTTAGGAAGAGCTGAGAGGTCAGATTAAGGAAGGTCTTGAAAATCAGTCTTAGGAGTATCCTATATGGTACAAAATGACTTAGAAAATGGCTGTGGGAAATCAGGCATGAAGTAAAGATGGCCAGACACTTTCTTTTTATTTTCAATTAATTTCTTTCCATTTGAGTACCGAGTGTTTTGTCTTTTCAGTATAAATCTCCAGAACGGAAAAGCCAAAACTATATTTCCATTAAGATTTGTTTGTAACCTCTTGTTCTGAGCGGGAAAGACCAAATGCTTTTACAACAGTTAATTCAACTTCAAAGCCAAATGACAGGAGGCAAGCACACACTTAGCACGATAGTTTTGTGACAGTTATTAATAGCATCTTTTATTTCTGATTGAATGCATTTCAACGAATCATTCTAGCACTGCTAAAAGATTGTCTTGCCATACGTTATAACTTCTAAACTAGCAAGACATTCTCGAGTGTAATAAAATATGGGACGACACTTCTTGGTGTTTAGCACTTTTGTTGATTACAATACTCCATCTCATCTCCTTGGCCCTTTCATTGATGATTCCCGCTCAAGGTCTCATCACTCAACTTTCTCATGACAGCTGAACTGCAAAAAAATAAGAAGGATGAAATCTGAGATGATTTTTTAAAGAAAGATTTGCTAACTTTTAGAAATGCTTAATAAAAATGGCTAATATATATAGCTGTGTATGTAAATATAATAGCTAAACCAGTAATTTACATGCATTTACTCTTTAACACAATCCACTGAGGTAAGTACCCATCTTATATGTGAAGAAACTGAGGCTTATAGAGGTTATGTAACTTGCTGGGATTGCAGAACTGGTGAGTGGCACAGCTAACATTTTAATCTAGACAATGTAGCTCCAAATTTCAGGCTCTTAGCCACTACATCGTATCACATCCACCATTTCCTACGTGTTGAATTCTCCTTATTTGTCAGGATTCAGTTAACTCTTACCTGCAATGAGGACTTCTCTAATTCCTCACCTGGATTTACTCACTATATTCTTTAGGCTCTCAGTAACTTTTACTTGTACCTTTCATATAGCATGTGTCATATTACAGTTTAATCTCTTATAGTTTTATATTTTATAACAAACGTTGCAAATTGCAGACTGAATTAGGCAGAAGGGTCATTTTGATTTACTGAAGTAATGTTTATTTTATTTTGAATGCTTCTGCATGGCGCACACTGTGGAGTTATTTTGAGTTTCCACTATACCCTAATGTCTTACGCTTAGCTAGTTCCTGAATTTGCATTTCCTGACTGTACTCTCAAAGGCTTTTGCTTCTGTGTTCTGTGTTGTGTATTTTCTTTTACCCTCTGCTTATTTTCCCTTACATTCTTCCTCCTTCACCTCTCCCCAGACCTCACCTCTGGGTTAAAAGCTCTTTGAACTCAGATTCTGTATTTTATTCATTTTTTGTTTGCTTTCATCACCGTATACCACAGAGCCTGGAATATAGCTAGCAATAAATACAATGACTCTAAAAATTTCTTGGTCTGCTCTTCTTGATGCTTAGGATTATATAAAACTTCTATCAAAATAGGAGTGCTATAATTAAATATTTTCAAGAAATGTTTGAAAGGACATTATTACCATTAACCTTCACATAAACCATTTTTAAATGGCTTAAATGTCACTTGTAAATAATTCCTGTAGAACTGTGTCTGTAGCTTTTGTTTAAAAATACGTGTATGACTTTTCCATCAACAAAGACATTTAAATTTAGTCAAACGTTTGGTAGTAATCTCACCAAATAGCTATTTGAGGAAGAGTATTTTTTTTCCAGAGCACTTTGAGTCTAGATATAGTCATAATTGTTTCAAGTCATTATTTCTTATTTGACAGGATGTTATTTTCCTAATCTGTAGTAACACTCAACTTGGAAAGTAATGTCCTCTAATATTACTTTATTATCTGTAAATTAGAAGTCAAGTCAAATCTTTTAAAAGATCATGCACTAATTGTCATTTCTTTCTTTACTGGAGACAAAACCAGTGTTTTTTATTTGAAAGCTGTTAACATCACCCAATTCCCTTGTTTCCATTGAAGGGGCAGAATCAAAAATAATTACATGGTTAAATTGTTTATAATCATTTCTTTTTAAAAAAACTCATTAACTCTAGCATCAATATTCATAATATTCTAATAAAAATTCTGTTCTGAAGTAGATTTACTAATTAGATTATAGTCATGATTCAGTTATACTGGAATATAAAACTTCTTCAGTTAAACTAAATATTTTAAATGTGTTACTTCAAATAATTATTATTTGGTTTATATTACTATTCACTTATTGGACAAAAACTAAAGTTTTCAAGATATAATGACAATATACTGAAATAAAAGAAACAAAATGTTATAAGTACTACAGTTGAATATAGGTAGCAGGGATTAATAAAATCATATTATATATAAATGAATAATTTTTTTCTTATGTCACTCTGACATCCATTTTCAACATCTAGTACTGCCATCTTCAATTACTATAAACATTTCATAAGCTACTCCTCAAAATATGACCTCACCTCTGTTGGGATGTTCTAAAGATTTTTAGTTCTAAAGGGGAAAAAAATGTAAATTCATAAGGCCTATACTTTAGACATACTTTAAATAGTTTGGGTTTAAATAAGACCTATTTTGCTGCACTTATGGATAGAAACGAATCATAATTTTTCTTTAAATCTCGGGACAAGTCATTTAAAAATATGAAATTAAAGCTTCACAGTGATTGTCATGCATGGCTGGAAGCGGTAACCACTTCAGCCATTGAAATACACAGCGACTGGTGTTCATGTGGATTACATTTTAATATTGTACTGGAAGCTTAATTATAAAGGATTATTAGCAGATCATAAGAGGACTACAATGAAATAGGGTCGTGCAGAGTGGAATATTATTAGCTTCCTAATCTTCAAGTCATATCTTCCTTGCAGGTTGACATCTTTCTTCAATGTGAACTGTGGACTGGGTTTATAAGGGCTACTAGTTTTTTCCTCTATTTTTAGCAAAAAGTCTGTCTCTGCATTGTTGTGGGTTTGAATTCTTTACTGGTTGGTATGGTTGCTCCTAGTAGTGTTCTGTGATCCTTAGAAATTGAGCTTCATAATATGGTCCCTCAAAAGCTACTTGACTCCATTGGCTAACAAGTGTCAGTCGATAAAAGACGAGCAAGATAGAGGATAAGTAGATCTTTATTTTATTTCTTTGCAAAGGTGAAAAATGAAATAAATGTATTGAAGCATGTACTTGGGCTTCACATTTAAAATCTTGCTAATCTCACAGCAAAACTGCAATTAGGCAAAGAATCAGTGCTGCCTGTTAAGCTTTTCAACAGATGATAGGAGTAGCCAGGCATAAGCAACTCTGTCTTTCATAATGCGGGTGCGGCATTGTCTTAAAATAGCACTGATGTTGACTTTGTCATGTTAACTGTGGGAACTTTGGAGGAAATACATTTAGGCACTTGAAGACTATAAGTTAAAAGATAAGGCCAACTGATACTGTGATCAGTGTGCCTGAGAGGTAAATTGCATGGAGAAACTAAACATGACAGGCTTAGATAAAACACTTATTATGATTAATACCAGAAGTAGTAACAAGCTCATTTCTTTCTGCAGCCCCAGGAAACCTCACTTTTACCTGATAATGCTTATGGCTCCAGCTCACTCACCCAAACCCCACAGTTTCTTAATGGCAGGCTACTAATCTGTGAAACATCAGGACTTTGGGAATTCTTGCTTCTCTGATTTTCACCTTTCTTTAGAAGATTTACAAATAATTACTGTGCAATTCCCATAAAAATAGCTTAAGGATAGTAGGCCAGAGGTCTAATATTCACCAAAACTAGCTGAGACTTAATGTAATTTATTTTCTTAAATATAGGTAGATATCATCTGTTGTTGCTTCTTGGACCATGTACAGGCATAGAGACTTTACCTGAGTTATTGTTGAGGGAAATAAATGAGGCAGATTAACTATACCAATATTTGGGAACTTATTTTGGGCAAATATGAGAGGCAGCAAGAACTATAATTTCATTACACTGTTAACATCCACAAAAAACAAACTCATCTGCTTTTATGTATATTACTCATAATGATATATACATCTTAGAACTGTAGAATTTTGAAGTTGGAGGAAAATGTAAAGGTCTTACAACCTGACCCGCTACTAATCTATTATATCCCTGACACTTTCACCCACGAGAAGCTCATTATCACTTGAGAAAGCACTTTGATTTTCTAAACAGCTTTATTCTTATCCGGTTCTAACTAGTATTGATCTGAGCTGTCTCTATATAACTTTGGCCTGCTTGTTCTAGTTTGGTACCTTGCAATTGTCCAAAATATGTAAAATCTTTGTTGACAAGGCAATTCTTCAAAGCATGTAATTTTTTTAAGATACGTATTCTAGCAGAAAAATTCCAGTTTCTCCAGTCATTTGTTAAATAAAATGATCTTTAAACAACTCATTTCTTTAAGAATGCTACCAATATTTTACTATTTCACTTAAAATATTAATATTTCACTTAATATTTTACTTAAAGTATTTACTTGAAATTCTACATTTCTACATTAAGTAAATATTTTACTTTGCATGTTGTAATGACCAGCCCATAATGTAGTTTTACTCTGGCATTGGAAACTGCACTTTAGCTGATGAACTCTAAATTAATTGTACATTACTTTTTTGGGTAGTCATTTCTTGATTGACTCACAATCAAGTGGAGAGAAATCAAATAAGCTTTAAGTTTGTTTTTTTAAGTGTGTTAACATCTACTGTTGTTAAATTAGGTCACTATTTGAATTGTTGATTTTTTAAAAAATCAGTGTCTAGGACCTTAAAACTCATCTCATTAGTATGGTCCAAATGTTCCAACTATTGGGATCTTATTTAAAGTCTTCCTTCCAAGCTCACATTAATGTATAAATTAACAATCTTTGCCTCTAATTGTGCGTCCGTGTAGTCTAATGAGTACATATACTTATTGGCACATAGCATTCAGTAAATATTGTGTGCAAGCTGCATGAGAGTAAGGAAACCGTACTGGTCTGTTTTTATTACCCTATATTTAGCTCTTAGAAGATGCTGGTGTATTGGCATGCAGTAAGCACTCAATACTGCTGAATTAATTAATAAACAATTGCATGAAAACTGTAATGTCATTAGTGTCTGAATGTGGGGGTAGCAAATCATAAATAGTGTTACAGGTAGAAGGAGCTAAGGCCTAGAAAGCAGATGTGCTCATAGATATCGCTCCCATTTCCAATGACATTAAATTCACTTGAAAGATGGCAGCCTAGAGAGATGGCTTACATCAGAAAAGTGAAGAAGAAGGTTATTGGTGTTTTTATCTATTCATTCCCTTTCACCCAATCATGACATGGAAGAAGCCAAAAGTCTTAACTTTCTTTATAATTTTTCCTGGCTGAGGAGTAGTAGAAAAATTCCTACCTAGCCAGCAGTGGCTGGAAGTTTCAGAAGGAGCTGATAGATATGAAGGAACTTTGAGAACTGAAATGATGTAGAGTAGATAACAACATTTGGATTTACTTCCTAGGGACAGATAGGATGGAAAATGTGTCAGTGGATGTCCCCACAAATAGATAATGTGTATTGTACCAGTTGCAAAACTTCTCTTCTTTCCAACAATTTCGCATCATTTGAGTTCCTGATATTTAGGTATAACTCTCAGGAAAGGGGCCACATATATAAATTGAGTTGATGAAAAAGTAAATTTATATTTTTTGCATACTGAATTTATGGATTAAGTTTACTATCCACTAAATAATTCAAGGGAGACAATTTTGAACATACCAAGAGTCTGTGAGTATCACAGTGAGCCAACCCTCAGAACTGGATTATGATAGAGAAAAAAGCCAAAGTATTTTAACTAGGGCTCAAGATTTATTATGTAGTAATATTCTAAACAATGAGACTCACTGTATGGTAAACTTATCGCAGAATCACCTGCATCACTGACACAGGATTGTATTAACAAGGGTTCTTGGTTTCACAAATAGAATATGTTCTGGACAGTTTAAACAGAAAAGGAATATATTAGAAGGATGATAGATATTTCACAGAGTTATTGGAGAGTTTGGTGGAGCTTGAGGTTAAACTCAAACTCTGCTCAGAGCTGTGTCCAGAATTATGTCTGCTACTACTGCTGCCACTGAGAATTGAATGTCAGCAATTCAACTTTACTGCAGTAAGCACAACTGCCAGCCCCAATGTCCAGTTTTGCATTAGAAAAGTGACCACGCAGTCAATCCCTGCTCCACTCCAACATGGAAGCATCTGCTACAAAATGCACCAGTAAAGTTCAAGCTTATCACAGAGCCTCTTTGCTGGAGGTTCTCATTTCAAAATTAGAGTCTTGAGTAGTTGGTTGTGATAGGTGAGTTCACATGTCTGTATCTTAGTCATAGAGAAGGCTCTATTTTATATGTATATAAATAAATTCTGCATTCGGGCTTCTACACTAAAAAAGGACACTCAAAACCTAGACATTTTCTTTGCTATAGAAAAACTATTTAATATATAATGAGCAGTCATAAACTCATGCATCAGAGACATAGAATTGAACAAAAGGTCAAATATTCTGGCTATTGTACAGGTTATATTTTGGGGAGCTGGATGAGGGGGCTGGGAGAAAGGAGAAGACCAAGTAATAAATATCTATGTAGAAATTTTAGTATATCAGATGGTTATAACTTTATATCAAATAATGGAGCAAGGAAGGGAGATAGAGAAATGCAGAGGCAGAAAAAATTGCATAAATAGCCATGGTTATTGTTAGGAAGACCTTAGTGAAGAGAGGATATTTTAGACCTGAGAGTTAAGAAAGAACCAACTATCCCTACAGGAAAGACACCAATGTCAATGGAATAAATCCCATTTATTAAATACCTCTTTTTTTCCTAAAATAGATCTAAAATGTTGCAGTTATCACATAGTATATGTGGTCTCCTTATTTAAATACAAAAAAATCTTTAAAATAAATTTCAGAATTCTGTAAAAAATGACATATAGACAAAAACAGACAAAATAGTCCAATAACAATAAGAATAAGAAACAAAATAGTCCAATAATGAGAAATATGTATGATTTCGTAACATGAAACTATTTTACTTTTACATCAAAAAATAAAATTCAAGGGCTACTTATAATACAAATTCTAGTTTCTAAATATATAATTTTCATGGTTTCTTAAGTGGGATGTTTGTTCATATATCACTTTCATGCCTTTTTATTTTTCTAATGATTATTTTAAAGGTATATATTTTTTGTACCGCTCCTCTACTTTAAAGATACTCAGAACAATAGTTTCACAGTGATTTCTATAAATTCTAGTTTCTGGAAATGTGATTTGTCTAGACTTGAAGACCTAAACTAATTAAGAGTAACTAGGTTATTTGCTGTCAATTCCTTATCTACCCTGAGTTTCAAAACCCTTTTAAACAGTATTAGCTCTACCATTTTCATATGTTGATCATTATAATTGTTGAGGAAAATAAACACTAAATTGTGTGTGTGTGTGTGTGTGTCTACACATACTCTACCTTCCCCAAAGACTGACCCTATCCCTTACTCTATTTATATATAACATATATTTATATAGGATATATCATATACATAATATATGATATATATGATCTATATATGAGATATATATTTATATATTATTAAATATATATTTATATATGATATATGATATATATGATATATGATATATAATATACATTTATATAATATATTTATACTTTATGTAAGTATATATATCTCTATATATAAAACCAATCAATCAAACAAGATAAGCTAACAATAAAAAAAAAAAAAATACCCTACTCCCCATTGCACAAGTATATGTTTTTTCTTTTTTTCAAAAGACTCAGTTCTATTTGGGTTTTGGCTATGCTACTCTTTGGTATTCAAGTGTGTTGAGTTATGAGAGTTCCTTCCAATTTTTGTTCACAATCATCCCTGTGCATGTGGATCAATTTCATTAGCTTTCTCTGGTTCAGTTTCAGTTTACTTTTATGGCCATATCTACCTTTTATAGACTTTCATCTTTCTTGATCATTTACTGTTTAAGAATTTCTAGTGTTATCTACCTGTTAGTCAACTTAAGAATATGCTATTTCAGAGGACAAGCACTTTTGTTTTTACTATAGCCAACATTTCTTTTTTTTTCATTCTTTTCTTTTTAGTTAGATGAGTTCTGAGATGAGAATCCCTCTTTGCCAACATTTTTGCCAATTTCATTTTATTCTCTTGTTTTTTATTATATCCACTTCTTCATCCACCAAATATCTATGGAGTGGCTGCTGTGTGTATAGTATGAACTAGGATCTATCAGAACACAAAAATGAATCAAATGTGGATTCTACCCAAAAAACTACAGTCTACAAGGAAGATTAGATATGTGCCCAAATAAATATATAACAAGATAGTTCTTTTAATCATCAGTGTATATAAAGCATTGCTAAAGCTGTAGTAGGTGTACAGATTATTGACGACTTTGATGAAGATCTTGTTTGAGGTGGTCTGTGAAGTGCATAGATACAGATGAAAGAAATTGCATTCCAATCAAAGCAGCAGAATAAGATCATAATAGGAACATGAAAATGTGTCCTATATTCGAGGAAAAAAAACTGTTCATTTTGCCTAGATTGTAGAGTTTATTAAGAAAGTAACAATTTTGCAAAGATATGTTGGGATCAGATGAAAGGTATGTCCTAATATTTAGGCTAAGAGTGTTGGGTTTTGTGTTGATGATGATAATGTTTGGAGAAATAGTAAAGTGTTATGAACAGAACTTTAAACTGCCAGCAGAAACCAAGACAGGCTAGAAAACCGAGGCGGGCAGATCACGAGTCACGAGGTCAGCAGTTCCAGACCAGCCTGACCAACATGGTGAAACTGTGTCTCTACTAAAAATACAAAAATTAGCTGGGCCTGGTGGTATACGCTTGTAATCTCAGCTACTCAGGAGGCTGAGGCGGGAGAATCCCTTGAACCCGGGAGGTGGAGTTTGCAGTGAGCCGAGACTGAGCCACTGCACTCCAGCCTAGGCGACAGAGTGAGACTCCGTCTCAAAACAAAAATAAATAAATAAATAAAATGAGAGACTAGAAAAGAGTTTAAATGCTTTTGGGGAGATAGAAGCCACGAGACTCATGGTTTAGGTTAGGTTGCCTAGGATAGATAGCAATGAGCCTGAGAGTAGGAGATGAGTCCAAGGGATTCAAGAGTGAGGAGAGGAGAATTTTCAAAAAAAATTTATATGCAGCAGGTATACAAGAATATGAGTATAGCGTTGTTACAGTATTGAAATACTGGTTGGTAAGTCCCGCTTCCTAGAGACACCCAACTGTCTTCCCCGTTCACTGGACGCTTGGAGCTCTCTCCAGGTTTAGGATTCTCACAACCCAACAGCTAAACAACTCACTGCTGGAGCATACAGAGCCTCTGGAAACTGACTGGCTGGTGCCTGTTCAGTACTGCTTATTAAATAGTTTGAACATCACCCTTGACATGTATGGATTTAGTAAAATTAAGTTCAAAATACCATTTCTCCACTCCTGCTTCCTTAGCCTGTTGGGATATGAAATTATCAGCAAGTCAAAGCAAGATAAGGCAAGGCAAGGATTTATCAGGCGCTTTCCGTTTTTAGCAGAATAAGACTTCCAGGTGATATCCAGAAGGTTGACATTTTCAGTCATAAATATATCATGCTTATGTGTCAGCTTTATAATTTAATTGGGGAAAACATCAACTTCATTTTCTGTCTGGGAAGTTTTGTTAACTGTAGCAGTTTAGTCATCATAATATTGAGTAAATTTTTGTATTCCCAATAATGTCTTTTTGTCTTTGGATAGAAACTTCTAGAAAAAAATCACACATTTACATTATTATACATAAATGTATATGTATAGTTTACACAAAAGTGTATATGTACATATATAAAAGTATACATTAACATTATTATAATAATTACATAGATTAAAATCCAATTAGCTACATTATGTGTTGCTAGTTTAGATATTATAATTATTAGGAGATAGTCTAAATCAGATGGACTAAAAACTAAGCACTGAAAATTTTTCATGTTTTTTGAATCATCTTAGACATACTTTTTATTCTCTTCAAGTCCCAGTTGTTCCTGTGAAATATGAGTAGTTATTACCTGTTAGACCAATGCAAAAAGTAGTACTTGAATATGAGAGAAAATTAGATAGCTGTAATGGTTCATTAGGACCTTTGTTCTGATGTTTCAATTCATTGGGAAGTCTTTGTGTTTGGAAGTACTGTTTATTAAATTAGGAAGTGCATGACTGAGGCTGGAATCCCTGATTCTAGTTTACTCTTCCATGGAGCTTAAATGCAACACATTTGAAGCAGCAAATCCAAGATGACACTTACTTTTGAAGTGATGAATACAGGAACAATTCATAGTTGTTGAATGAATTTATCATTTGTGTTTTATGAAAATTGTGTTTCAAAAGACTTTCATGTGATTTTATTTATGAAAGGCAAGTGAAATTATTATTTTTCATTTTAAAGTGATCTATAGGTGTGTCCTGTTTTAGTTTAATTCTATTGAAAAATACATAGTTTTTGCCATGTTCAAGACACAGTTCTGGGGACCTCAGAAAAGTGAAGGATAGATAAGACTTCCTTTATGAGGGAAATATAGGAAAAATAAATACACAAATAACTCTGGTGTTAGATACATGTGAAAATATTTTTGACACAACACACACACACACACACACATAGGATTCAAGAAGAAAGGACTTCCACACATTTTGGGGGGATGATACAGATTACATTTACCATATTTTGAACAATCATTGTGTGCTAAACACTTAAAAGGTTCTCCCTCATTTACTTTTCACAACATTTTTATGAGATAGGTACAAGCATGTCAGTATTTCATAAATGAGGGAACTGAATCTTGGAGTAATAAAGTAACTTGCTTAAGGTAACCTGTGTAGTAATGAGGTGAATCAAGTTTCCAGCCTAGATAATGATTTTGAAGTCTGAGCTGTTTACTAATTTATTCCCTTATGAATCAATTTTAAGATAAAGTTTCAAGATCCATGACTCTACTTTCAAATAATCTAAGATCGAGCGTATTAGAAAAAAAAATTTTATTTGGTTGCCTATTTATTGTTGTATCAGAAATAAATAAGCATTAGGGATGTTAACAACTGATGGGTACAGCTAGAATAACAATCAGATTTCCTAGCTAAATTTATCATGCTAAATCTTGAGAAATCTGAAAGACAGAATGACTGAAAATAGATTATGAGACTGGGCTGGACAGTAGAGTTCAGTTTTTTATGTATCTCAATAAAGGTGTTATTGACAAAAGCTACAGGTAAAAAATAGCAGAGAGAAAGTTGAGCCAGTCTGAATTTCAGTCTTATCTCTAAAAGCATTAAAAATTGTATTATGGTTAGAAATAATAGAGAACTGTGGCCGGGCATGGTGGATCACGCCTGTAATCCCAGCACTTTGGGAAGCCGAGGTGGGCGGATCATCTGAGGTCAGGAGTTCAAGACCAGTTTGACCAACATGGAGAAACTCCATCTCTACTAAAAACACAAAATTAGCCAGACGTGGTGGCGCATGCCTGTAATCCCAGCTACTCAGGAGGCTGAGGCAGGAGAATCGCTTGAACCCAGGAGGTGGAGGTTGTGGTGAGCAGTGAGCGGAGATGGTGCCATTGCACTCCAGCCTAATTCTTAGGCTAATTTTTAATACCTAATTCTAATGGGCAACAAGGGCAAAACTCCACCTCAAAAATAATAATAATAATATAAAACCAACTTATATTGAAGAAATATAAATATGGCAATTCATCAAATCTTTTGTGTATGAGTAGATTTTTCAATAAAAGTAATTTAATTAGAAAAATAAATATTAGAGTCCCACCAACAGTGTAAAAGTGTTCCTATTTCTCCACATCCTCTCCAGCACCTGTTGTTTCCAGATTTTTTAATGATGGCCATTCTAACTGGTGTGAGATGGTATCTCACTGTGGTTTTGATTTGCATTTCTCTGATGGCCAGTGATGATGAGCATTTCTTCATGTGTTTTTTGGCTGCATAAATGTCTTCTTTTGAGAAGTGTCTGTTCATGTCCTCTGCCCACTTTTTGATGGGGTTGTTTGTTTTTTTCTTGTAAATTTGTTTGAGTTCATTGTAGATTCTGGATATTAGCCCTTTGTCAGATGAGTAGGTTGCAAAAATTTTCTCCCATTGTGTAGGTTGCCTGTTCACTCTGATGATAGTTTCTTTTGCTGTGCAGAAGCTCTTTAGTTTAATGAGATCCCATTTGTCGATTTTGGCTTTTGTTGCCATTGCTTTTGGTGTTTTAGACATGAAGTCCTTGCCCACGCCTATGTCCTGAATGGTATTGCCTAGGTTTTCTTGTAGGATTTTAATGGTTTTAGGTCTAACATATAAGTCTTTAATCCATCTTGAATTAATTTTGTTCAACCATTGTGGAAGTCAGTGTGGCGATTCCTCAGGGATCTCGAACTAGAAATACCATTTGACCCAGCCATCCCATTACTGGGTATATACCCAAAGGACTATAAATCATGCTGCTATAAAGACACATGCACACGTATGTTTATTGCGGCACTATTCACAATAGCAAAGAGTTGGAACCAACCCAAATGTCCAACAGCGATAGACTGGATTAAGAAAATGTGGCACATATACACCATGGAATACTATGCAGCCATAAAAAATGATGAGATCGTGTCCTTTGTAGGGACATGGATGAAACTGGAAAACATCATTCTCAGTAAACTATCACAAGGACAAAAAACCAAACACCGCATGTTCTCACTCATAGGTGGGAATTGAACAATGAGAACTCATGGACACAGGAAGGGGAACATCACACTCCGGGGACTGTTGTGGGGTGGGGGGAGGGGGGAGGGACAGCATTAGGAGATACACCTAATGTTAAATGACGAGTTAATGGGTGCAGGAAATCAACATGGCACATGGATACATATGTAACAAACCTGCACATTGTGCACATGTACCCTAAAACCCTAAAGTATAATAAAAAAAAAAAATAAAAAATACAAAATAAAAAAATAAAAAAAAAGAAAAATAAATATTAGAGAAATGAGAAAAATATGCATTAATATTAAAAATACTAGACTATGTCAGAGAGAAGAAAAATAGTTTAATTTCCAGTGTTAAACTGTTAATTCATGCAATGAAAATTAGTTGAATATTGCCCATGTGCTAGGAACTATTTTAGACACTTGAAGTACAATAGTAAATGTAAAGAAAAAATCTCTGCCCTCCTGAAATTCATATGAATAAATAAATATGAATAAAAATAAATAATAGTCATGCCTGATGGTGATAAATGTTATGGAGAAAATTAAAGCAAGGGTCAGGGGAATGGAGTGACCTCTTCAAATATACAAAGGAGCGGGGAAGAACTTGAAGTTCTAAACTTACTGGTAATCATGCTATTTTTTTACTTCTATGTCTTCACACATTCCATGATAAGATATGTAACCAAGAAACCATCAGGATCAGAGGACATGAAGAGCCATTTGCCTTTGTGGCATGGGATTATGTGAGTCCACAGTTATTATGTCAGTAACACTTTCAGATTTGGGTGGGCCTAGATCAACTGAACTACAGTGCATTAAAACCATCCATTTTCTTGTAGTGGAGGAATCTATAAATTTATTAGTCCATTAGTTCTTAGGTGAAGGAGTTAAATGTCATTATCCTGAGGAAGCACTTCATTTTAAGTGACAGCAGGAGAGAGTGAGATTAATATGTAGAGTCCTCAATCAAAAATAAATTTGAACAAAAAGTAAGCAGAGGCATAGCATAATTATTAGTAAAAGAAGTAGCTGAGTTAATGTTTGTATCTACTTAGGACTAACTTGGTATTTCTGGTGGCAGCAGATTTCTCTGACCATTGTCAATTTGAAGAGACTGATTTAATATTTCCCTTTGTAAATTATTACTGCTAGAATCCTTGAAATCTGTAGAATGTGGATCTAGCATCATATATGTGCATAGATGTGCAATTCTTTATCCAATGGCGATACTGCAAGTAGAAAAGAGCAATAGAGGCCAGATGCAGTGGCTCACTCCTGCAATCCCAGCACTTTGGAAGGTCACAGTGGGCGCATTGCTTGAGATGGGGAATTTGAGACCAGCCTGGGTAACATGGCAAAGCCCCATCTCTACAAAATAAAAAAATTCGCAGAGCTTGGTGGCACGCACCTATTGTACTTGGGAGGCTGAGGTGGGAGGATGGCTTGAGCCTGGGGAGTCAAGGCTTTAGTGAGCTGCAATCACACCACTGCACTCCAGCCTGGGCATCACAGGGGGCATGATTAGTGACAATCTTGGTGACAAGAAGCCTCAGAAAGGTCTGGGTTCCCTCTGGATGGGTTGTCCTAGCCTAAGAGCTCCAGATGATTGGTGGGTAACCTACAGGTAGGTATAAGAGTCACTGCAAAAAAGAAAATGATTTCAGACTGATGTTTTAAATATAATTTTTTTCATAAAATACAATATATGCAAGTACTTGTATTTTGTTTTTTAATACCTAATGCATTGGAATAAAATTTCAGAAAGCACCAAATATCAGAGTATAATAAATATGCTTTTAGAAAAATGTTCAGGAAGATGCTTGGGCAGTTGGATTTTTTTTTTTTTTGCTATTTAACTGCAAAAAATGTCTACTTTATGTTGCGTTTCATTGCTGTACTCTTTAAGAAATTTTTTTTATTAAAAATGAACCAAAATTTAATGTAAAAAGTATCCCTGGCCAGCCATGGTGGCTCACCCCTGTAATCCCAGCACTTTGGGAAGCCGAGGCAGGGGGATCTCTTGAGCCAGGGAATTTGAAACCAGCCTGGCAAACATGGCAAAACCTAATCTCTACAAAAAATACAAAAATTAGCCGAGTGTGGTGGTGTGTACCTATAATCCCAGCTACTGGGAGGATCGTGTGATCCTGGGAGATAGAGGTAGTGGTGAGCTGAAATTGCACCATTGCACTCCAGGCTGGGTGACAAAGGGTATACATTTTACTCAGAGAAACAACTGTATCAAAATCAGTTGTTTGGTTGAGCCAATTTGTACTTACAACTGTGTGACAGGTAAACCCAAGCTACAAATTCCTCCTCTCTCAGCTAGTCCAGTGGACCAGTGGTCTCCAAAGTGGATGAGCATCCCCAGGTATCATAAGCGCACGACTCATAAGGAAGAGGATAAGATTATAAATTCTATTTATCTCAGTTTTTACCTAAAATGGGAAATAATTAAAGTAAATAGTGTTTCGTATATGTTCTGACACTTTGACTCTGCCTGTGTTTGATTTTCACATACACTGTGTGTTTTCAAGAAAGGGTGGGAGTGTGTGACAGTAGCATGTTCATTCGTGTTGATTTGCTCTCAGCTTATTGTGAGGCATTGTAGTTTATGGATCACAAGGTGTTATTGATTTTGTTATGATAAAACCAAGACTTTTAAATAGTGGTATCTTTAGTACTATGTGTAATGGCCATAAAAATCTTTTGTGAGATTTATGGGTTATCTTGTGAATTGTCAAAGATGAGTTACACACATTTTTCTTAAAACAAAAATAAAAGTGATCTAATTTTCCTGACTGTTTCTGTGATATCAAGTGGGTGATGATACTATGCTGCCTAATAGATGTTAATAAAATGTTATATAAGTTAAAGTTAATGATTGAAACAGTGCTTGAGAGATTAAGTGCTGTTCAAAATAAACATAATTTTGGGGAAAGTATTTTGAAAATTTGATTTGGAAAATTTCCAGTCATGTGATTTTTATTGTTAAAATATGTTTATCCATAAAAACATTCAGAGTTGAACACTTTTTAATTTTTTTCAGTTTGGAAGTAGGAATTTTTAACTTCTTTAAAAGTCTCTCAAATGACGAATTTCAGCAGGTTTTGAATCATGTGTTTAAAAATATAAAAGGGCAAAATCTTCCACATAGTTTTTAAGAATAACTGATTGACTTAGGAAACAGAAATTTCCTAGCAAAATAATTTTTCTAAATTATATATAATCATCTATAATATTGTCCAAATTATTCATGTTATGGATTAATATGTAATATATATATTTTATTATACTGTAGATTATATAAAGGGGTTACAAAAAGAAACATCATGATTTAGTAAATGTAGTCTATGTACTTTGGTACATGCCTTTCCTTTTGTATCAACTTATCTCTATGAGATAATCCTTCTAGCTGTGATTGTGTCTAAAATAAAATATCTATTAAACTTAATTATAAAAAACATATTCAATGATGCTTCTATTTAAAAATACTATCATTAATCAAGATTTTTGTGAGAGCAAAAGCTTTCAGTACTGTGAGTTAACATATAAAATGCTGTTTATTTCACCTTTGCTCATTATTTTAATTTCTATTTTATTTATGTTTAAATATGCATATTCATACAGTTTAAGTATAATTAAAATTTTCAATGTTTTTAAAGGTGAAATTCATATAACACAAAACTAACCATTTCAAAGTGAACAATTCAGTGGCGTTTAATACATCCACAATGTTGTGCAAACAGTACTTCTATCTAGTTCCAAACCATTTCCATCACTCCAAAGTAAAACCCTTCACCCATTAACCAGTTTTTCCCCATTCCTCCTACCGCCTAGTCTCTGGCAACCACCAGGCTGTGTTCTGTCTCTCTGGATTTATCTATTCTGGATATTTCACATAAATGGAATCATATAACATGGGACTGTGCCTGGCTCCTTTCTGCATTATGTTTGTGGAAGTTCATCGATGTTGTAGTGTGTGCCGGTACTTTGTTCCTTCTTATGGCTGAACAATACTCCATTGCATATATAAACCACAATTTATTTCTTAATGGACACTTGGGCCATTTCTACTTTTTGGCTATTGTGAATAGAGCTGCTATGAACACTCACATGCCAGTATTTGTTTGAGCATCTGTTTTAAATTCTTTTGGTCATATATCTAGGAGTGGGATTGTGGGCTTGTATGGTAACTCTATGTTGAGCTTTCTGAGGATGGCCACACTGTTTTTTCCAGTGACTGTACCATTTTACTTTCCTGTCAGTACTGTATAAGGGCTCTGATTTCAATGAGCATACTTTAATAAATATTCTTGTAGGATTGTGCCTGCCCAAATGTGCTTTACTGACTAGGAATAAAAAATCTGAAAAGTCTGGAGCCTACCTCGGGAGAGTACTTTGACCCCATGTAAGGTAAGGTAAGTGCATGATCAGGTGTGTTTTGGGGATGGGATAGGGCTGAACCACTGTACTAGTGGGAATCTGGGTCTGACTTCCTTTTGCCTAAGCTTCTCTATCTGTAAATGAGAAATTTCTGCAATGAGATTGTAGGGTAGCCTTCAGTAGGCCACTGGTCATTCATTATCCCTCAGGATCTGCTTGCTTAAATTTTATACCTTAGAGAAATGGAAACATGTTACAATCTGACTTACAAACTATAAGAAAATCATATGCACCATTTGCTTCCCTCCTCAGCACACTGGTCTGTGTTGTGATTATCTTACTGCAGGTGCCTTTGTTGCTAATGCAATCTCTTTTTGAAAAAGGTGTCGTGCAGTAACAACAATCAAAATGATATAGAGAAATTACCTTGTATAATGCACATAATACATTATTTGCAAACATAATGTCACTTAAATCACATTAGAACCCTAAGTATGTAGACATTATGATCTCTTCTTTACAAAGAAGGGATCTGAGGTTAATAGAGGTGAACAAACTTGCCTAAAGAATAAAGTGAAAGAGCTTGGATGGGGACTCAGATTCATACAAACTTAGGATAATTGCTCTTTTCATTGAACTTTGGCTGGAAAGAAAAACAGTTTTACTGTTTTCTCTGAATGTCTCACCCAATCATTTACCCAGCAACTCTGACCTTGGCTTGATTTACCTTTATTACACATAGGACACTTGAATTGTAAAATAGCATTAGCTACATGACTAGGAAATTCTCTTCCAAAGCTCATTAATAACAATGACTAAATTGGTTTAGGCAGGTGAAGGAGATCTAATCCCTCTGTACTCCTTCTCCCCTGAGGCAGGTAGGTGAGGATTTGTTTATTGATTTCATTTAAACCTATACTTCGGTAAGTTGGTACATTTACCTCTGGTCCAGGAAAACAGACTGATTTAAGCTGGTAAATCTCAGGAGCCTAAACCAAAATCCCAAGACTAATCATTCTATATTATATGTATATAAAACAAGCCACATTCCTAGCATAAAGCCATTCTATATTTCCCATGCTACATTGAATCAAGATTTACAAAGATGAGGAAGTCCTATGGGGACTTCAGAAATACAAATTGAGGGAAAGGACAGTAAAACCCTGCTGCAAAATCATCTTGATAAAGAAAGGTGTCAAAGCGGTGAGAATCCCACTACTAGCTCAGGCTTTGGAATTCTAAGCACCAAGTGTTCATATTACGGCTATATAGAACAAGTATATATTGTTACTTACAATAAATGTCACTATCCAAGCACTGTGCTTATTGTTTACAATATTCAAAACTAACAGAAATAAGGAGAAAATGCAAGAAGTCCTGCAAGAAGTCGAGCAATGGGCTTTCAACCCATGGAACTCACTTATCTAGTAGTGGTCGTAGTAATCTATTTTGCTATTGTCTCCAATTGAGTATGAGAGTTCATGAAATCAAAGACCATTCTTTCTAATCTTGTCATTTCTGATGCCCAGCACTATACCTAGCAGATATGAATCACTCAATATAAGTATGAGGAAGTAATTGGTAAAAGAAGCAAAGATAAAATTGTCTCTTAAAGCAAAATGTTTTTGTTATATATGTTTTAATGATTTTGCCTTAGATTCTGGATTTTTAATACATAGGGAAAATTTCCAGAATGGTACAAATACATCTACATACTTTTAACTCTAAGAAGGAGGAGATTCTAGAAAAATAGAAGACACACATAGATGACACTTCTCCTGACTACCTCTCTTATGTTGGTTTCTCAGGTTCACTCTGAAGCTCTCCTCCCTGCTGTCCACCTAAGTTGCTGACAAGGAATGGACTGTGTTAATGGGTTTCTGGTGGGATGTAGTGGCTTATACTTGTAATCCAAACACTTTGGGAGGCTGACGGAGAATGGCTTGAGCGCAGGAGTTTGAGGTTGCAGTGAGCTAAGATTGCACCACTGCACTCCAGCCTGGGTGACAGAGTGAGAACGTGCCTCAAAAAATAATAAATAAAAACAAAAACAAGAATGGGTTCCCGTGCCTCTGGCTGCTGGTTGAGTCACAGGCAAGAGACCAGAGGGCAAGAGGAGAGTGAGGTCACGCTGCTCGTTCCCTTCACAGCCTCCCTGCCTTTTTCAGGTGGACTTCATCAGACCCAGCTCTGTCTCTGGGTTTCCAAAACTGCTCGGTCTATTCACCCCTCAGGCCTAGAGGTTTTATGAGCCATGGAGGATGCAGTTTATTGGGTGTATGCCTGCTTTATCGATTTCAATAAAAATATATCTTCTTTTTGAAACATAATTCACTAGTGGCCTTTAAAATTTATTATTTGCATCTCACAGGAAAAGTAACATGATTCCTACGAATCTGAAACTCTTAAATTCACATTTCACCTTCATATTTTTACCTGTCTTTACAAGGCAATTTTTAAATGTAAATTTTCTTTGGAATACAATAATCTGTCAATAGGACAGACTGCATTATTTCTTACATAACTCTGTAATTCTGTTGTCCAAGTAAAGTGGATACATAATATAATTACTAATGAAGTCAAAGTTCATTTTAGTCAAAGATTCAAGGTCAGGTGTTCTCTAGTCAAATTGCTTGGGTTCCAAATCCTAACTCGACCACTTACTTGAAATTTTTAGAAATTTACTTAACTGCCTCAGTTTTCTCATCCATTGTATGTAAATTACAAAAGTGCATTTATTACTGAGTGTTGGGGAGGCCAAGTGTAAACGACTTAGCCCACTGCCTGGCCAGGGGAAAATACCAGCACATGTTCCCTGCTATTACTATTACTGTGAGTGCAGCGTCCCTGATGCTATCAGGAAGTGTCAGTTATCTGTAATTTATTAAGAGCCCCAATTTTCAAAAAATTAATTATTTTAAAGGAAATCTTTCTGAAATACACCTTATTGTTCTCTGCTTTTTTTTTTTTTTTTTTAAAGATAAAGACTATCTTGTCTTGGTGACCAGTCTCATCTTAATAGGCATTAATTATTATGGATTTATGATATTGTTAGTAGATATTAAGATATTCAAGAGAGAAATTGCTCTATAATCAAGACAGTGTTAAATACAAATTCTAAAAATATTTCCAGGTTGTCTATGAATTATACAGACAATAAGTACCATGGGATTGCTATGGATTTGAATGATTAAAGGCTTCATAAATGGAATTTCAGCTGGACCTGAGAAAAATGGACTTGTTTTTACTCATCCTCTGATGCAGTGAATCCATTGACCCTGTGGGCTCAGGCAGTTTCAGGTGAATGCTCCCCAACAGTCACCCGGGGACAAGCTTATCATGTTGGAGAAATGGAGGATAGGAGAGCTTCCTAACAATATCAAGCACACGTTATATGGCCCCAGAACTCATCTCTGGGACCTGGATAGAGTACTGTAGGTGCTATGTCCCTGTTATCAAACTTCCCCTCTGAAGAAAGCAAATCTTTTTCTCTTCTTCCACCTTGGAGGGCAGTGCTCTGATGAACCAGAGAAGGAAGGGGGGAACCCACAAAAGAAACTAACACATATTTATGTTTCAGGGATGTCAAGCCTTAAGATTAACTCACAGGATGATGTCCGAATTCTGTACTTTTTCAGAGTTTGCTGGAAGTGGATCATGTATTTAAGAGTGAACGGATGTTAAGACGACTCTGCTTTGTTAAAAACTTGTGTTTTGCAGTGAGCAGAAACAGGTTGGGCTAAAACACTGAACATGAAATAAGCTTCACAAAGAATTTAATGACTGTTGAAGAAGGAGAGGGTACAAAAAAACAGAAGAGAGGACAGGCCAGTGAAAGATCATTGTGGAAAGGGGAAGCAAAGAGCTGGAAGAGCAAAGGCTTCTCTTTCAATTGTTTGCATGTGCAGCCAAAGAGCTCTGTACCTTGATGATGGGGGTAGTGCTAGTGCGTAAGCATTATAAGGCTCCTGTGGTGTTTTTGGAGAAACTCTAAAAATCGTTTTTCTAAATTCAGGTTGACTGTAAGAGGATTTAACTGTGTCTGTATCAAAAAGGCTTTCAGGGATATAAGGATTTTAGAGCACTTGAAATAATACCTGCAGAGCAGGCAAGAAAATAATATCTTTAGTAGATCTTGATCCAGTAAAAGAGATTATTAAGGAATCACATATAATAGATACAGTTCAATTTACTGCATTTATACTGAAATTATTTGCTTAGCAAAATTAAGCAATACTTCATGAAATCAGCCTTATTTACATGAATTTTTTTCAAGTATTGATTTGTCATTTGTCTCAGCACATTTGTTACATTTTTTTTAGAATGTAGTTCTATTTTTTAAATAATCTCTCTCTCTCTTCTCCTCTCTCTTCTCCTCTCTCTCTCTTCTCCTCTCTCTCTCTTCTCCTCTCTCCCTCCCTCCTTCCCCCCCCTTCCCCTTCTGGCTGTGTCTAGAAGTGGGAAAAAAATGAGTTAATAGCTTGGTCCGAGAGTCTGACAGACTTAGATTCACATTTAACCTTGGGCTAATTGATTGTTCCATACATATCTTTTGGCACACTACTAAGCTTCTTTGAGCCTCAGTTTCCTGATTAGTAAGCTGAGCATACTCACACATACCTCATAGTTTTATATGTGGTAATATATGTAAGGTGCTTAGTATATAGATATTGTGGAATATGTAAAAGCTGGTACTTTTTCATTCTCCAAATGACATTTTTATGATAATGTTGACAGTTTATATTACATATTAATTATACAAGCAATGTTACTTTTATTTTCTCATTTCTGACCTTGCAGTTTGGTCAGACTTATTATTCCCTGTGTACAGATAATAAAGTTTAGCCTCAGAGATTTTCAGTCATTTGCAACTACTAACTAGAATAATTGAATTGAAATTAGATCATCTAATTGTAAGTAACTGAGAATATTTCTGTCTCAGTGGTGTATAGAATGCTCATTATGGGAAATGAGAATGAAGAGAATGACTTTTAAACAAATTTTACAGTGATATCTTCTGTTTTAGCTTATGCCCCTGATTCTGTAGTTCTATGGCTAAAACATCTTGTCCTCACCTCGAAAGGCTCACTGACAGCAGCAGGGAGAAATATTCATGCATGAAGAGTGTTGGCAAGCACACCAGGGAAATGAGCCAGCCTTTTCATTGCTGTCCTACCTTAAGGAATGAGACTTTACTGTTGCTCAGATAGTTTTTAAAACTCAGGGACATACCATATAAAATATAATTTAAAGGAGCTATCCAGTTCCCCTGAGATAAGCAAATGGCTATAGGGATTTTAGCCAGCTTAGAAAGTAAGGCCAGGACATCTTCAGCCTCATTTATATCCTTGAAGGAAACTGTAGGATGGGGTATTTTATTTGGCTTCATTTCTACTGGCAGGATGAAAAAAAGAAACATTATCAGCTCAGAAGGATTTTTTCTGGTCTTAAGGATTAACCACTGAAAGGAAAGACAATTTTATTAAAAGTTCTTCACTTTAACCATCTATAAAGGATTGATTTGAACTATGGATTCCGAAAGGTTTTAAATTAGGTGACAGAATCATTTTTCTTTAAAAAATCCACCAGTCAGGGCATGAAACTAAACTCCTTGGGAAAAATGATGCCATATTACTTTTGGTTGAGTATTTTCATACTGAGAACAAGAGTAAAATTTATACCATCACTTAGAAGAAATAAATGCCATTTTTTTTTACTTCAAGCACAAAATGTCACCTATTCTTTATTTTCCCTACATCTATCTTGAGTATTTTTATTTTTTAGAAAATATAAGATAAATGCTTGATTTTAAAAAATTTAGCAGTTTTCAAAATGAGTTAGTTCCCTAGCATTCTCTGAAAGCAACCAAATGCATATGAATTTAAACAGGCAATCTATTGCAGTTACTATAATTATGGATACTCATATTGTCCCACTTTTGGCCAGTGGCATCCTCTTTTGTCACCTGAGTTCTTTGGACATGTCCTCAATTGTTTTTGATAGCTTCCTGATCTTCTACCACACTCGTCCTATACACTTCCCACTTCAGAGTTGGAATCAGCTCTTTCTTCAAGGTGTTCTGCTGCTCTCTAGCACTCAACCATTTTAGAGACTACAATCGGATGTGAGAGAAACCAACCATTTTCAACTGACCTGTCATTATAGCTTATATCAAAATTATTTAGAGTATTGCAATTGATTATACTTCAAGATCAAACCGAAGTAATTTAGACCAGTGGTTTTCAATTATTTTTGTTATGTGCACTTGTAAGTAGAATGTTTTCATGATACTCTTTCCTTGTAGGTACTTTATTATTATATTAATGTACATGATTAAAAGTTAGCAAGAAACAGAAATAGGATCTTTATAATTTTTTTTGTCACATGCCTATATTGTGTTGTAGGGTGTGAGAGGTGCGGGTGTACCCTCCAGGTCAGAGAACACTGATCTAGACTAAGAACGTCAAATATTACATGTTTTAATTTATGAAATATTTCAATCTTTCACCTGCTTAAGATTGGTGAACAATTTCCTCTTGCCCATTTTGAAAATTAAGTCAAGATTTAGTGATGATTCATTATGTGTTTAGTAAAATTGAGAAGTACTTGAGATTTAGAAGTAGCAAATTCTGAATGTGCTTTTTCAATGTTTTCTTTTGACTCATAGGTCCATTTAAACTCTTTAGCTGTTGATTTAACTGTTTGGCTCAAGTACTTGTGGGCAAGTAATAAGAAGTTATTATCTGTTAGTCTCCATTTAATTAGTGTTGATTAATATATAAATAAAATCCTCTCATTCCTTCAAACACTAGTGCTTATGTTAAACTGAAATCAGTAGATTTTTATAGTCCTAGGAGTTTAATAAAATGTTACTTGATTTAAATTAAATTTTGATTTTGGAGAATACTGATTTTTCACTTGTAATGATGGATAGAAGGCCTGTAGAAAATAGTTCTTGGGATTTTATTTTAAGTTGGGATCCATTCCACTATAAAAATAATAATATTTAACTA
Organism: Symphalangus syndactylus; assembly: GCF_028878055.3. NCBI lineage: Eukaryota > Metazoa > Chordata > Mammalia > Primates > Hylobatidae > Symphalangus > Symphalangus syndactylus. The sequence goes on from NC_072426.2 coordinate 62,376,903, forward strand.
ATTTCATTACCTAGGTGTGTACTATACACTATTAGAGAATAAAAAACCTTTTTTCTTTACTAGATTTCGAAGCACACTAACATATCTTAGTTTGAAACAGTATACTCTTTATTTTGTTACTATAGTTTTAAAGTAAGTTTATGTAGTTTAAGGGTATGTACTCTATCTCAAATATAAGACCTAGTTATGGTGAAAAATTATCTTTACTGTACTTTGAAATAAGTGTATTAGATTAATGTGCTAATAAGCATCACTCACATTTTGTCCTTGAGGTTTTGTTTGGTTTGCTCTGTAATCCATGGTTGGCAACCTGTGAAGAACAAGATAATAAATATTTTATGTTAGGCTTTGTGGACCATACAGTATCTATTTCAACTACTAAACTTTGCTGTTAAAGCATGAACGTAGTCATAGACAATATATAAATGAGTGACTTTTGTTGTGTTCAAATGAAGCTTTATTTGTGGAAACTGAAATTTGAATTTTATATAATTTTCACTATCACTAAATACTTTTCTTCTTGTAGTCTTTTTCTCCAACCATTTAGAAATATAAAAACCATTCCTAGCCTGCAGGCCATAGATAAACATTTGGTGGGCTAGATTTGACCTGGGGACCATAGTTTGCCCATGCATTGTATAGTCTACAGAACACAGTCCACAGATTGAAGTTTATATTTGGTTATTACTTTAAGAGAACTCAGAGAAGTTGAAAATTTAAGTCGTTGAGAGTATAGGAGATTGTCTCAATAGCAATCACTGATGGTCAATTTCAATTATCTAAAGATTTTAGGAAATAAGTATAAATTTGAATCCCTTCTAGCCTCAGCTATAGTGTTAGTCTTTTCTCTATAATTTTCTTGTTTTATTTTTTATTTTTATTTATTTATTTTTGAAACAGGGTCTTGCTCTGTCACCAGGGCTAGAGTGGAGTGGAGTGGCGGAACACAGCTCGCTGAAGCCTTGATTTGCCAGACTCAAGCAATGCTCCTGCCTCAGCCTCCCGAGTAGCTGGGACCCCAGGCAGGCGCCACCACACCTGGCTAATTTTTTGTATTTTTTGTAGAGATGGGGTTTTGCCATGTTGCCCAGGCTGGTCTTGAATTCCTGGGCTCAAGCGATCTGCCCACCTTGGCCTCCCAAAGTGTGGGGATTACAGGCATTAGCCACCCCGTCCAGCCAATTTTCTTGTTTTAAAGAGGTTATTTTTGTATACTTACATGCATGAAGTGAATTATAAGATTAGGATTATACATGGAAATCAGTTGAAATGGTCAGCAAGACTAATTTTATTTTATTTTTTACTTCTGCAGAAAAAAAACTTACACAGATAATTCCTTGGAATTTAGAGTAATAACTAACAGTATAATAACACTTTGATTTTTGCTGATTTTAATTTGCCCTTGACAACAGCTTGTGAGGGAGGTGTGATTATTATCTCATTTTTTTAAAAAAATTAGTGGTTAAGAAGTTAGAATCAGGGCTTGAACTACTTTGAATTCCAAAGCTTGGTCTCTGCCACTGTAAATGTATTTTTTATATGTATGTATATATATATATTTATATATAATATATATGTATGTATATATATATTTATATATAATATAAAATATAAAAATATATATTATATATAAATATATATAATATAATAAATATATATAATATATATATAAATATATATATATAAATATATATATAATATATATTTATATATATGTGGGGTTGTGTGTTCATGTACATATGCACATATTAATACATATCCATATACATATTACCAACATATTTAACAGATTTAAAATTACCTCATTACTTATTTGAAAATAAATTGGAAAACATTGCAGATAATTTATTATGCAAACATGAAATAGGAAATTTAGGATAACTCCTTTCTTTAGTAATTTTTAAGAACACTTTCTCCTAAATTTATGTAATTGAGAATCTTAAGCCAGTATCTGAATCATCATCAATGCTGAAACTAGGATCCTCAGAGTTTACCTTAAAAAAAGAGAAAGCTTTTATTTATCTTTTCTCTCCTCCTACTTTAGAAGATATTTATCTAGAGAATAATGGAGGAAGGTTGAGATAGAGCCAATCAGATCAGATGAAAGGGACATCAGGAAAGGTGAGTTAAAAATATCTGATTATTTCCCTTAGGAATTCAATGGAAACACACTAGAAAATTATTTGTTAGGGCCCAGATTCTAATTTTATATTGATTTAAGAGCATTCTGTTGAACTTTATACTGCTATGTAATTCAATAGCACCCTTATGATGTATGCTTTATGGCAATATTTTTAAAACTGTGAGCCATGACACATAAGTGGGTCATGAAATCAATATGGCAACTGTGGTCAGCTTAAAAATGATAGAATAAAAAATGTGAGCGTCCATTGCACTAAATAAGGATAAGTATTGTTTCACAAGATGTTTGTTAAGCTGCAGATGTTTAGTTGTATTTCTGTGAATGTGCTTTCGAGCTTTAATGTAAAGTGGATTTCTTACTGTGGGTGGTGGGCCAGACCCTTAGAAGCCCCTGCTTTATGGTGGGGGTAACCCCCTTTCCTATCCCTGAATGCAGTTTGTTCTTTCAGTTCAAACTTAGACTCCAGCTCTATTTACAGAGTAGTAAGTGATCGAGAACTTGATTTAGAGGGCATTTGATTTAAAATGTTTACCTTCTTTTGTCATTTACATTTAACTATACTGAGCAAGAAAATCGCAAATTCAGACGTTTGGACAGAGCTGTTTTAATGATAGTTTATACAAATATGGGCAGATGTTTAGAAGAGTCACAGGGAGAAAAAAATGGAAATAGAGACCATAACATATATGGATACACAAAGTTAGAAAGTCACAAAAAACACGCTTTGGGGCTTATATACTAATGAAGGATATATAGGATGACAGAAAAAATTCTATATTTACTAAAATAATAATCTGAATTAACTATACTTTTCCACAGACAACATGTTTATTTACATATGAAACTTTAAACCAGTTTTTTCAAGACTTTCAGCTTTCTGAGATCAGTAAAAATAAAACTGGGAAGACAGGCAGCGTAGCTTCAAAATTTTCATTTTGTCAAGATAAAATCAAATGGTTACTTTTAATTAGCCTCTTTTGTTTGTATAAAGCACATTTTTTATGTTAACTTAATTTTTATTTATTTTTTTTATTTTAGGGGGTACATTTGCAGGATGGTTACATGGATATATTGTGTGATGATGAGGTTTGGGCGTCCATTGAACCTGTCACCCAAATAGTGAACACAGTACACAATAGATTCAACCTTTGCCCCCTACGATCTCTCCCCCTTTATGGAATCCCCAGTGTCTATTGTTCCCACCTTATAAGGGTATTTTAAAAGTGAAAAAGTACAAATTACAAAAAAAAAAAAATACAGTTGATTTTATTTAAAATTCACTAGGTTGTCCTTTTTTTCTTTTTTCTCATTTCACCAAACACTGAAGGAAACTCAAGTTTCATCTGGTAATCACTGCTTTAAATTTTGTTCCAACACTGTGTAAAGGGTGTGTCTGCCAGTCTGTCTATCTAGGTTTCTATTCAAAAGAGGAAACACAAGACCTTGGGAACATGTGGAAACGTTAAATTAAAACTATACATTAACTGGCTTCCAGCATCTGTGGGAAAGGGTGGTTCTCAAGTAGATTAGCATTTGCAGAGAGAAGCACGCAGTTAGTCAAACACGGTGATGGATAGCTGGTTGATTCTCTGTGTGCTTTGCTGCTCTATTCTTTTCTCTAAATTACTGCCTAGAATTTCCCAGTATCTCTTTGTTTATTGGGCTATGCTTTCATTGAAATGTTAGACTCTAAAAATGACATAAATCACAAAAGGTAGCTAAAAAGTTTTAATTGATGACATATTTTATGTCCTATTAATTCCTCTATAAATTTGTCTGTCATCACCTTGAGATAACTGACATAATTGGGATTATCATCTCAACACTTTGGAAATTCTTTTTTCTAAATCATTTTTATAATCATCTTGATTACTACTCTTACATATACAAGAGGGTATAGTTCTAGAATTAGGTAATTCAAATTATTATTTGCTTTGGTATATTAAATCATTCAAAACATTTTCTTTGGTCTGCCTTCTTTCTTTACCCAATTATCTGTGGAGCCAATACCTCGCACAGGGTTTTAGATCTTTCTCTTTCTATCTTGAACTTAGAAGATATGATTCTATTTAAAAAATCAAAATGCAATTCACATTCAATTATTATTGTTAAAAACAGTACATAAAACATACAGCAACCACATGTCAGCAGTAGCACTATTATTTTTCAAGTCTTTTAAGTTTTTGGATTCTATGGAAAACTGATGAGGGGGCTTACTTGACTAATATCCCAGTTTTCAGCAAAATCACATGTGTATTTTCTATGAAGATTGCATATGGATTTCATAAAACTGTATAACTGCCTAAGGAAGACAAGGATGTCCTTGTCAATCTGTCTCAGATGTGTTGATAGATGTGCACTGAGTTCTGCTAGCATGCTAAAAATGTCCTTGTTCCAGCACTCACTGACTCACTAGATCATCCATGAGTTGGTGAGTATCTCCTTCTAGATCCTCCAAAGAACTGTACAGATCACGCAGTCACTACAGGACTTGGGGATTAGATTGGGAAAGTTTGTGTTGCAGATATTTCAATGCGACTGTCATTCTAAGAAAATCCTGCCCTAGACTTTCAGCAATTGTTCAAAACCTGTCTCGGTCATTGGTAAATTGTCGCTGTCACACTGTTCTTACAATGTTGGCTTTACTGTCAGTGGCAGATTAGGAAGAAAGCCCTGGGAAGCAAACCACAGATGCATTTGTCTTTAAGCTTTAAGAGTGACTTTTAACACATAGTGTATCTTAATTTAAATCCAAGTGGGATCAGTGGAGGATCAAATTTCTTTTGCTTTCACATTCATCTTACAAAGCTGTTTTTAGAGGGAAAATGATTAGATCTAGACCTCTTCACTGGCCATCTTATGGTATTTGAAGTTGAAAAGTCACTCGGTGATTATGAATGGAAGAGCATCTGATAACCTCAGCAACTGAAAGGAAAGAGTAGTTGATGAAAGCTTATGGCTACATGCTCTTTCTTCCTCCATCCCAATAGGATAGTTGATCAATTTTCACTTATTTTTCTCATATACAATCACAGATACAGCTTCTATTCTCCAAGGAATCAATATGGTCTCAATGGAGTACAGGAGTTTTGGGATATTTTAATGACTAGAAGTCTTAAATAATAAAACCACATTTAAAAATCATTATAAACACCTTGCAAAAATAATCTTTAAGATTGTTTTGAAAACATAAAGGTTAAGAATGGTAAGATGATGGGCTGGGTACAGTGGCTTATGCCTATGATCCCAGCACTTTGAGAGGCTGAGGTGGGAGAATCACTTGAGGCCAGGAGTTCCAGACCAGCCTGGCCAACATAGACTCCTATCTCTAAAAATATTAAATAATATAAAGAAAAAGCTGTAATATATCTACCTTAGGCAGCCATATTAACTATCCTGGCTATGTTGGCCAGGGAGATTAATGTCTTTAAAGAATTTTTATTATCTAAAAATATTAAAAATAAAAAGAATATAATTAATTTACTAAGCATCAAGAATTTATTGAGTGCCTACATTTACCAGATTTAATCCTTGTGATACACACAGGTGAATAAGAAGTAGTCCCTTCTTCAAAGCCAGTAACTTCAGTGATAGAGATTGATATTAGATATTACAAAAGCATTTGATATGAAGACATAACCTGATCAAGGGAGTTCAACAATTAAGGAAGTTTATTTTACTTTTGAAATTTGCTGGGATTGCTTGCCTTTGTCAATAGCTACTCTCTATTCTTTTTTTCCAAAGTGTAGATCAAATTTTCTGCATTAAGTATGATGAGGTACTAGTCTCAACACTATCAGAAAATCTCATCTTGTGCAAAACATAGTAGGGCAAAAAATGTACTACAGTGTAATGCAAAATACTGGCCTATGTGCCAGTCACTTAATCTTTCTATGCCAAGTTATCCATAAAATAGAGATAATACTTGCCTAACTATCAGAATTATTGTGGACATATTACATGAAAACAAATGCTATGTAGTATACAAAAAAGGGTTTTAAGACTATTAAGCAAGATTGTAAGAAAAATCTTAGAAAATAGAGAATTTGGTTTGTAAAATTTTAATACTGCAAGAAACAGTCATTGTTTTTTCCTTTTACTTTGAAAACTGTTCATGACTATGAATTAGAAAATTGTAGCATTATTTTCACTGTTTAAAAATCTCTCAGCTATGCATTTATCATTTAGTTCTATATGGAAAGATAGTCTAATTTTTGTGCACAAGTACTGTTGACATGTAAGTGAAAGGAATTATTCTTCCAGTATATAAAATTTATCATTGCACAGCCATTCTGATACAGTGAAAGAAACACTGGACTAAGAATTTAAAACTTGGTTTAGAGTTCTTAATCCATGGTTGTTTGTGTTACCCTGCATGAGTTTTGGTTTACTCTTCTAGAGAGACTAGGAATAATAATTATTTTTCTATTTACCTTATTAACTAGTTGGGAAGAATAATTGAACAGAGCCTGAAATGCCATATAAGTTGTGTCTGGAATTGCAATAGCAGGGCACATGTTGAGTTAAAACGTATGTGGTAAATGCAACTTTTCTAGAATGTGCAATTACTTCTAATAAAAGAAGCTTCCCTGGCATTTTCTATATGTGAAATATTTGTGCAGGAGTAAGAGCCATAATTTTCATTGCCTTTTCATGAGTCCTAGGAGGCAAGAGTCTCTCTGCAAAGCTCATAGATATGTCTGCCTGAGGACAGAACTGCTGCCAAAGAAGTTAGTATTTAGCCTTGTCCTTGGAGATGTTCAAGCTGCACAGTCTTCCATTCCTCAGAGGTCGTTTATTTTAAATATATTAAATGTGAACATGATATATTCACATGTTCTGGACAGAAGCAAATGGACCTTTTTTAGCATCAAGGAAAGTTGATCAATCTAGATCATAACAATCTGTAACAATCTAGAAAGTTACAGAATCTAGATATTAGGGAAGATACTTGAACAATATTTTATGAGGGATCAGGAAAAGAAGAAAGCAGAAATGATCATCTATAACTAAAGCTAAATTCCTTGCTGTGAAATAATTGCATGATGTATTTTAAGAGAAGCATCTTAGTTTATATTATAACAATGCCATAAATGTGGTTAGGTAGAAGAAAGAGGCTTTGAATGGCTGATCCCTATTAAATGTAAACCAAAACAATTTCTGCTCACACAGAAGGTGGTAGCTCTTAATTATCCACCAGTTCCATAGCGCTCCACAATAGGACACTAAGCTACTCTCTAGTTCTATATCTTAGTAGCACTCTTTTTGAAATTATTGATTGTACTTATTATTTGAAATAATCCTGTGAAGTTATTTATTCATTCATTGTTAGTCTTGTTCTCTCTATCCATCATACCCAGAAGAGTGGCAGGCACTTAAGAGGCAATCCTTTATTACTGTTGAATGACTGAGTGAAAAATGACCTCTGTAACAATATCAGCCTCATCTATGGCAGACTTCAGTCTGTAAGTTGTGATATTTACTTGTGTGCACAGCTTCCCTGTTTGTTATGAAGTTTTTAAGGAAAGAAATGGTAACTTTATTCATCCTTGTATTGCTACACAGCCTTAACCTAATGCCTTGTACTGGTAAAGCCATAAATACATGAATATAAATACATTTGTTTAAACATAATTCTGGCATTATTTTGGTATACGAACATATAAAAGAGTAATAAAATATTTTAGTAAATACAGTTTTTGGCCGGGCATGGTGGCTCACACCTGTAATCCTAGCACTCTGGGAGGCTGAGGCTGGCAGATCATTTGAGGTCAGGAGTTCGAGACCAGGCCAACCAACATGGTGAAAGCCTGTCTCTACTAAAAATACAAAAAATTAGCCAGGTGTGGTGGTGGGCACCTCTAGTCCCTGCCACTCAGGAGACTGAGGCACGAGAATCACTTGAACCTGGCAGGCAGAGGTTGCAGTGAACTGAGATTGCACCACTGCACTCCAGCCTGGGCAACAGAGTCTCAAAAAAAATTAATAATTAAAAAACATAAATACAGTTTTTCATTATTCCTTTTTAGAAAACTCTAAGCAAAATTCAATTATAAATGATTTGTATTATAAGTTATTTTGAGTCTCATTTTTAGAAATTTAGTGCTTTTTATGAATACTTTAATATAAACATTTGTCCTTAACGTCATTTAAGTTTATGGAGATACTTTAAACACAGTTTAGGAGTAGAAAATCTCAAAAGAAGCTATCAGGTGACAGATAATGAAAATGATAGTCTATGACTTAGCTGGGGGTTGTACATTGCATATTCTGATTTTCCGTATTTCTACTCAGATTTCTTTAACAGTCCAATTTCAGTTTCACATGTTCCCACACTGTCATTTGGTACTTATTGGGCGTGACAGACTTTGTTGAAATGAATAATCTCAAAAGACATCCAAATATTTCTTTTACTCTATGTAACTATCGGCTTAAATCTGAATTATTTTCTTTTTATAGGCATGTTATTCAACAAACAATTTAGTGGTCACATTTTTCCTATGATATATTTTCTAGTTTGTAAGTATTTAAGCAGGGTATATAACTTTTAGTTTGATGGTGGTATTTTACCATCATGATGCTATGACATAGGATAGTTAATAGAAAAATCAACAATTCTAAATTATATCAAATGACTACATAATGGAAGAAATTATATATTTTTAAGGCCTCCACCAGAAAAGTTGTGAAATATCAAAAGAGTTAGAATACTCACTTTAATGGATAACAGGGAAACTTTATGTAAATTGTGGGAAAAATACCTTTAGAATCAGAAAAATTTTAAATGTGTAGGGTAAGTATGTGTGTATATTCCTCTATGGGGGATAAAGAAGAAGCAAACAAAGAATGTGGTTAAATTTTGTAATAAATATATATACATATATATATATATATACAGTTATTTGTCAACTTACAATTTTTTTACTGATTTATAATTTTAAAAATTGCATTGTAAATCTAAGTGATTTTAAGCTTAGCTAACACTACTACTTGTGACCACTTCTTTTGAGAAGGGAAAGAGGTTTCAAAATTAGAAGAATGTCATTAAATACGTCTAAGTCCTTTAAGTGGCCAACTTCAGAAAATTCTGTTCTAACCCTTCATATAAAGCTCAGCAGTTAAACAAAAGGTATTTTCTCTCTTACTCTCCTTTTGCTAATTCCTTATCCATTTAAGTTTTTTCTAGAAGATGGAAGATTTTACTGTTTTCTTTGGATAACTTAGAATTATTTGTATTATATATGGTAAAAGACAATAAATTACCTTGTTAAGTGACTTTTTTGATAAATTAACCCAATGTCAGTAAGTAAACACTGGGTCGTTTTTTTTTTCTTTTGAAGCCATTGTGATATGGAAGATCCCAACAAGCCCAGTATCATAATTAATTTCAAAGACCATGAGATAGTGGTGAAACTACCAGGCAATTGATTCAGTAGGTCTGCTACACTGGTGTAGCTTCTTGGCTTTATTCCAACCCTTAACATTTTTTCTCCCTAAACTAGAAAATAGTTCAGAAAACTTACGTATGTTGTATCCCTGCTCTTGCATTTACTCTAGAGAAGACTACCATTTTGTTCTACGTAGTACTTGTATCTCTATGTTATATATGTTTCTATGTAATTTCTATGAAGTGAGTATTTCATTCATGATTAGTTTTTCCACTATTTCGTTTGCACTAATTTTGTTTCTGTCTTCTTCAACCTACCGTTCGTTTATTAAGACATCTGGACTTTCTGTGTCATCTTTAGTCTTTCTTCAGTCCTCCAACTTCTTTTCAATACTGCAGTCATGATGATCCTTAAAATTGAGAGGATCATATCACTTCTAAGTTAAAACTCCCTAGTGGCTTCCCTTGAGAATTCTACAAGATTCTATTTTTTCCCACTGAGAAAACATTAAGCTTCCTTTATTGATTGCTACAGGATCAATTTTGAAAATAATTCATATATATTTTTAAAAATGCATGTTCTTTATTCGTTAGGTAATGGTTCTACATATATCTGTTAAATCAAGATTGTTAATTGTGTTGTTTTAACCTACATCCCTACTAATATTCTGTGTATTTTCAGAAGTATTTGGAAATCCAAGGTTTTACCTATTTTTTATTCTTGTTATTTTTGTCAGGTTTTGGCCTTGATGTTTGAGACTTTATTTTAAGAAATATTCATACTTATGATTGTTATGTCTTTTTAGACCTTGTTTCCTTTATGAATGAATAAAATCATGTTTTACCTTATTCATATTTTTTGTCTTTTATTTCTATCAAAGCATTGTTTTGGTAAATATTTGCCTGGTCTTATTCCCCATCATTTTATGTTAACATTTCTGTCTCATTGTGTTATAAACTTGTCTTTGGTAAATATAGTGATGTTGTAGGTAATCCAGTATCAGAATTTTCACTTTCATGTTTAATTGATTTCCATATATTCTAATTGTTAATGTGTTTGATTATAATTCTATTATCTTATGCTATGTTTTTCCTGGATTTTTATTTGTTATTGTTGTTTTATTGTTTTATCACTCTTTCTCTGAATTGGTCTCCTGCACTTCATGCCTGTGATTTGGAAGTTTAAACAGTCTCTCTCTCTATATCTATATCTATATCTGTATCTATATATGTATATATTATTATATATAATGCATATTATAAATATACACTGTATAAAGTATTTTCTATATATACTGTATCTACATATACATTTAATTGAACAATGTATAAACTTCATCCTAAATCTTTCTCCTGATATTGTTACTTTGTTTATTCATTTAAACATTTTATTGACGCTTATTTTAAAGTCATTTTTAGATTGCCCTTCTATTTTGGGTGTGAGACTTCTTGGTTTTTGAATGTATTGACTCTCTTATGATATATTTCTGCCTCTTGCTATTACAAATTTTAATTGTATATTCTTCAGTGAAAATTGCCAACTTGTGGGAGTCCTGTGCATGACCTAAGTTGTAGAGGCAGCAATTATCCCCCCAGGTTTATTTCTGTCTTATCCATACGAGTTTAATTGATTCTTGACCAGTTACTTTGTTTTTCTTCTTGTTCTACGCTTTCTGTGCAGGGCAATCGTTTTCTTGAACTCATGGCCCATAGTATGTGGCCTACATCTGTGCTACATCTCCATGCCAGTGTACAGATTTATTTATTTTTTTCTAATTCACTTACTCTAGTTCCCATTTCACGGAAGAGACAGCTCATTCTGGTCCCTAGATTTGTGGATAGACTCTGGCTTGTAAGTTCTAGCTTCTTACCTGGTGTAAGATCTCTAGAGTTGGCTCTTACCCTCAGTTATTCATGAAAATCCCAGCCTCTACTTGTATATGTGGTCCTGAAACCCTGGGTGCTTAATCATATTTTGGAATGGAAATGTCTGTGTGTGTATCTATAGATCTATCTTGAAAATTATTAGAATTTTATCCTTATATATACCAAAATACATTTTGGCCTTTTATAGCATTTTGTCAGCACAACTACAAATCCTGATTTCCTTATTTGACTCAGATGAATACATTTTAGTTAGTATTATTTACATTTAAACTTTTTTTCTATCTATATCTCATTAAATGTTTCTTAAAATATTACAATTTTTGTTTTTGAACTTTACTTAAGATGCCTGTACTTATTTGCAGAGGGCGTTGATAGGTATTAATGTGGCAAGTTTTAAAATTTATAGCTGTAAGAATCGTGAGTTCCAGGTGACCAGGAAGAGGTAGAGACATGCACATATACACATGCACACAAAGTATGAAGGTAAAGGAGTTCCCAAGTCATTTAGGTAAATATGTAAATCCTTATTGGTAGTAACAAGTTGATACAAGGTAGGAACTCATCTCCCTTAACTAACACAACAATGACCGTGACCTATAACTGTCAGATGGCAGGTGCTCAGTGTTTGGCTCTTTATACTCACCAGTTGGAGTGCCTTCCACCAAAAATCCAGGTGGGTCTATTTAAGGGAATGCTTACAAACAGGATTGTCTCGATTCTTGAACCAGTGTGAGCAAGGCCACATACTCATTTCGGAAGGTGAAAAATCTATGCACAGGTGTTTTGAATAATTTATTAGTCTTCTGCTTACTACGGTTCCAGAAAGGCAGTTTCTCCATAGATCACCCTTTTACTCTGAGTAATACGATTCCTTTCTGGATAGTTCTGATAATGTGTTTTGTCCAAATACATTACCCTGTAGTAGAATTCATTAGCAAACATTTATTGAGCACTATCTCCCAGGAAGAATGTAGATGCTAAGAAAGCAGTTGAATCAGACATCATTCCTATCTCAGGTGGAGCTCATGAACTGGTGAGTTTGCAGAACTGTGTGTTTCTTCCCTTTAGATGATGATAATGATGATGATTGTTAATGTTCTATAAATAGTTGCCATGCCACTTGCTTTAATTTAAAAGAAAAAATCATACAAAGCTTGGTAGTTTGGTATTAGACCCATTATTCTGCAACAATCAGATCATGCTTAAATCATGATGCTCAGTTTGGGACATTATACTTCAGAGAAGATATACACTCTCATTTATTCAGAAATGACCATAATGTTGGGGAGATTTGAAAGCATGTTATGTGAAAAAAGTATAAGGGGACTGGAAAAATAAAATTGCTCATAATAAAGTTGAGAAGACTTATATACACCAATCCCTACATCCCTTTTTCATGTAATATGATGTCATTCAGAATAAAAAGTCTATAATTTCCTATTCCTATCAATGCGAAAGTCATATTAACTATTTTATCAGAGCCATGACATGTCGAACTAGTATATTTGCCTATTGTCACAGGCTCCCAATGCCTAGTAGAAGGAATCAAGCCCTTTTACTGTTGATTCTTCAATAAACACCAATGTCAATGGCTGGCTCAAGTTTTATTTACATGAAAGGATGCTGAAGTTATCATTGTATACTAGAGAGGGCTCTTCACATTTGTTTCTGGTCAAATCCAAATGTGAATGGTCTTTAATTTATTTATTTACCAAGAAATAAATTATAGCTTTTCACATTGAGAATAAACTCTTTCCATCTGTCTCTTCAAAATTGTGTTGCACCACGCATGGGACTTTTGTGAGCCACAGATAGAGTCACATTTCTGTCTACTAACTGAAACAAGCTTGTATAGAGTTAACCATCAGAAAGTTAAATATTTGTTATGGGTTTTACAAATGGAAAATATGAACAGAAAATTAGTATTTCTTTTTCTTGAAAATATGATCTATCTGTAAAATGGTAGGATAGCAATATAAAAATGATTTTGGTGCATGATAAATTCATAGCTCTCTACATCAATTTTGGTAAAGGGGGTAAAAATGTTGGAACTCTGGCTTGTTATCAAATTTAAATCATTACCAGACAAGATCATGCTAAAGCCCAGATACTGTGGTTTGGAACTATCTGAATCCATTCCAAATTACTCTTGGACAACATCAGACAGGTTTAAATGCAGTGACTTATATAAGAAATTACTTTTTGCCTATACTGGTTCCATCTGTTCTAAGTTGCAATGAACATATCCCCATTGTGTCTGCAGTTCCAGTAAAGGTGTCTCACAGGTGCACATGGGGCCACTTGCTGGTAAAAGGTCACTGAAATTCCTTTCTAGCTCTAATTTTAGATTTAACTCCTTTCTCAGAGAATTGAGGAGAGAATCAGAGTGGAAAGGAAAGAATGCTTTGTTTCTCAAAGTAAAAAAAAATCTTATTCACATTCTTCGTTCCCTTTTTCCCATAAAGGATTTGGACTTGCAGAGACCATTTATATTAAAGTGCTGTAGTTCAACGATAAGTTCCAGACATCTCTAGCTGCATCTTGTTTTATGTCCTTCTGGGTATGTCATTTCAATAAGGTAATATTTATGCCAGTTCTAGTGAGGAAGATGGAGAGGGGGTTTTGCACACCAGCTGTTAAGATGGAAAGTCTGAGATTCTCCAGCATATTTTTTGGAAATTATTTCATTCAATAAAAAGTTTTTCGTTTTTCAATGAAAAATGTATTGAATAGGGCACAAAATAATCTAATTGATGTTTTAAAAATTTAAAAAAATTTGCATTATTCCTCAGAATCATCTCCTGGTATGCAAATGTACTTTTACATTACTGAAAAAATCAGAATATCTTTCAAAATTTTTTATGAATTTATATGAACGGACTTTTTATTTCATAATTGTCTATTTTGCACAAAAATTTTTATTTTCAATAAGCCTGCTTTTACTGATTCATAGTCCAAGCAAAATAGGACAAATCTTCCCCCAATTTTTAAATCTCGTTTTCTTTGTTGTCTTTCTCACAACAGCAGATTCACTTCATCGTTATTTCCCTATTTTCTGTCATTTCTTTCTTCCTGTATTGACCTATGGCTTGACGGAACATGGAATGCAGTTCCTGGCTTTTCTTCCAGGGAGATATGAGCATGTGGATGTTAAATGCACTGCGTAATGGGCTGCAAGCAACATGTTCTATGACACTTGTAGGAAATTTTGCGAAGAGAGAAATGGACATACACTCTGTCCTCTTATTTTCTTTTCTCATTTTGCTGTCTGAAGGACACGTGTGGATCCTCTTGGACCATAAGCATGAGGCCACACCCAAGAGTGTTGGAGTGGTGGCTGGAGGAACCCCAGAGGGCTGCACTATTTGTGCAATTCCAGTGGGCAACAATCTACATGACCTCTATGAATAGTGCCCCACTGGAGTTTGTAATGCAGTAGCCATAGGAGATGGCTCCCTAAGGACTTTGTGGGACAGAGCCACTGCACCATGGCCTCTCTCCCCGGAATTCATATATGTGAGAAACAAACTTCTTTCTTGCTCTGACCATTGTGAATTTGGATTCTACTATTAATTGTAGTTGAATCTAATACCATCTTATGGCTTATATAAAATATGTATACTCTATATGAAATACATGTAAATACATTATATATGAAATAAGTTTACAGTTAAGTTAGGAAGTGAGTATGCATACATGAGATGACATGAAACAGTTACCAGGTTATCTGACAACAAGTATAAATATTAAGCTAAATTATATATTAGTGGAGGCTATCAAATCTTTTTCCGCTTAGTAAATACACACAAGGCGAGAATTTCATGACAAATGACACAAAGCCAGAAACTAAAACATGTTGGTGATGAAAAGCTGAAGAAGATGCTAAAATAAAAAATAGCATTGGACTAAACAAGCCACGAAGGAGGCGACATGTGGGAAATCGTACTACAAATGCCAACGGTGGAAGTGACTATAATAAGAAAGTTCATAGGACTAGTATTTTGCACTGTGACATCATGAGGTGTTATTTATATTTCAAGAGTTATTATATGTCTTCTCATGATATAAGTTAAAATCACTAGCTTGTGGATGATGGGGATTTTGTCTTTTATTGTTTTATAATTTCCCAACATGGCCCTGTGTTATTTTTATAGTAAAAAGTAAATAAATAGCCCTAAAATGTCATCTTTTATAGTGAAATTTCAAATCCATTTAGATCATGAAGAATTTAAATAATTTAGTTTGAGTCTTCAAAGAGATTTAATTTTCAGAGATTATATTATAGCCTCATAATTTCCTATATTAATTCATGGCCACATTTTGAAGTTTTCACTGTTGGGAAGCTCTTCCATATGCTTTAGTTAAATCATGTGATTTAAACCAACTTTCCTTGCCTCTTATTATAGATGCAGTTTCATGCCCTGTCCTGTCATCATTTTAGAAAGAAATTCAATTGCACAATAGTAAAAATAACATCTTTATATTATAAAGCTTTATACATTTTAATACACTATAGTATGTGTATTTTATTTATTTTCACAAAATATTATAGAGTTACGTTTATTATAACTTAATGTTATCTCTCTTGGAAATTACTGAACAGAGAATTAAATCCAGCTCCTATAATTTCAAGTCCAGAAGGCTCTGTGTATGGATCTAGATTTTATGCCGTGTGAAACCTATTTGTGCAATTTTAGGGACTGTCCTTATCAAAAGTAATACGACATTAAAAATAAAAATATAGGCTCAGAAGTGAGAATTAGAATAAGTAATCACAAAAAAGTAAAAATGTGAAAAAGCCAAAATATCTAAAAAATATTTAAAAGTGTAGAATTTTAATTAACTGCTTCTTACACATCCATAAGATATTTATTTTAATTTTTTCTTAGGAAACATCCTGTGTACTATTTGATTATCTTCTCATATGACAATGATTTTGTAATTTCTTTAAATAGAAAGGTAATTCAATCTTTTTTATTGGCAATCTTTTTTTGTTGATAGATCTGAAAACTGTTAGATTCATGATTCATTTTAGTAATGTCAAATACATTTTTAGTCTTATTCTCAAATTTGGCAAAACTGTTAACTTTCTTTCATGTTTGGGCTATAATATTTCATGGCTTTTGGAGGCCATTTATGCAATAATTAAATACTCCTTGCATTAACCAGTTTTTTCTCTACTATGTCCTTATTGTAAAGGCTAATTGTGAGATTTGTAGTTATTTTTTTCATGTCAGCATTTTGTGTCCAATCAGCAAAAAAGTCTTTACTAAGATTTACTTTTCTTCATTTATTGGATTTTCAAATAATCTAAAAGTCTTTTCATTACTGCTTTTCAAAATGTATCTCTTAAGGAATTATTACTGATAGCATGGTCTAATTTTTTGTCATAATTTACTTTTCAATGTCAAGGTAAATTCCACTGCTTCCCTTGCTTTTTTATTGTTTTGTATTCTATTAATTTTCATCAGAATTTTCTTAGTTTTTTCCATAAATAAATTTAATAATGACTAAAAGTTACCCTTCATTTGTTCCAAATTGGGAGTACTGAGCTTCATGATGGTGTACTCAAGCACTGATACTATATGCATTGCTTGATCAATTAATATGTGAAGAATTTCGGTGCTGAATGTTTATTTCTTCATATTGACTTGCTAGATCTGTAGCAGTTTGCACACCTTTTATTCTGAAACCCTTAGACTTCATCAGGCCACAATGAGTCAGATATACTTAGACATGATCCAATATGTTGGCATGCAGAAAGCAGGTGATTTTACCCAGAAATTTTTCGGTGAAGCAGTACTGCTGGGCTTCTGTTCTACAAACAGGATTTCTGATCACATTCCAATATAATTCCCATAAATAAAATGTTTAGTGTGTGTATAGTTATTATGATGAACTACTGATTCTAATCCTTTCCTGATGAGAGTGAATTTATGTTTTGTCTAGGTATTGATGAGAAGCAAATCCCCCACTCATAACTATACGTGTCTGTTGATTAGAAAATTATCCAAAGGCTACATTCAAGCTTCATTCATTTTCCTTCCTTCCTTCCTTCCTTCCTTCCTTCCTTCCTTCCTTCCTTCCTTCCTTCCTCCTTCCTCCCTTCCTCCCCCCTCCTTCTCCCCCTTCCTCCGTCCCTCCTTCCTCCCCCCTCCTTCCTCCCCCTTTCCTCCCCCCCTTCCTACCCTCTCCCTCCCACTTCCCCCCTTCTTCCCTTCCCTTCCCCCCTTCTTCCCTTCCCTTCCCTTTTCCTGCTTCACTATGCACATACTTCCATTTCTAGGTCTTCAAGGACATATTCATATCATGGTATTATCTCTGGCTCTGCAAATGGTTGGTAGGAGGATTAGTAGGAACTATTCTTATGACTGACGATACCTAAACTATACACAGAAATCACTGCCAGTCCCTAAAATATATTCCAGTAAATCTAAACTAAACATTTCTCCAAATAATTTCCCCTTAGCTGGATCTCAAAAATGTATTTGGCCACTCTACTGTTAGTCAAAATTAGGAGATAAATATAGAGGGAAGTTGGAGTCGAAGGAGAGAGATTTCTTAACCAAATTAAGAAAACATATCTTACTTTAGAGTATTCTGCAAAACTATATAACCTTCAGAGTCCAGGAAGGGGTTGGTGAAAGTGAGAAATGCTTAAGTTTCAATAGCTTTGCAGTAAACATGCCTCAGTATGCAGTGGTATCATTTTAAAGACATAGATTTTGTATTTAACATGGAAATACTTGACTGTTTATTGTTAGATAAAGGAGTAAAATCAGAATTTTTACTGAGGTTATATTTAACTACAAATTTTATCTGCAATTTGTCAGCTGGTTAGCCATTTTTATGGGTGTTCTTTATGTATTCAGTTCTGTTTTGTTTCATCATGGTCGGCATGACACACACAGTTTGCTACGCATTTGGATGATCTGTTGGTTGCTAATACTTTCCAATAGTTAATGACCATGCCATGATGCTTAAAAGACCTCCCATAAAATTTTAGTAACTCATCCCTGCCCATCTTATTAAGTGTGCCAGAAGGGAATCTTACAGTTATTTGTTTTTCTTCTTTTTGTCTCTTCATTCTACTGAAGTTAGATTATTTTGCAGAGGGCAAACAAAAATGTCAGTGAGTGACCTGCCTATAGTACACATTTCTATTGGTGAGTCTTCTTTAGTGGTAAAAGTATCATATAACACATTAGTGTGCACTGAAGGTTGAACATGTTATATGTTGCAAGTCAATACATGCCCCCACTATATTTTGTGTTTTCTTTTGTCTCAAACATATGTGTTTTCTTTTGTCTCAAACATATATGTTTTCTTTTGTCTCAAACAATGCTGCATATTTTGTCAGCAAAATTCCAAAAGAACTAATCTTGCATTCTTGGTATCATTTCTTACTTATTTGTTTATTGGAGACACCAGCTGTATTACTTTTCTTAGATAGCGTAGTATATGAATAAACATATATTTTCTTGATTAAGCTTTTTATCTCAATATTTATTGCAGTCTGTGTTTGACAAGAGTACCAGTAGGTTAAAAATTCTCCTCAAAAAGCTGGTACCATGACCCTAAATTTTGCACATTTTTTTTAATGTTGGAAAAACACAAGGTTTTCCTAAGGATAGTTTATAATACTTGGTGATGATATATGACAAGGACTGGGTGTTTATATTACCTCTGTCAGGATTCCGTTAGGTCTATTAATGTGCTCACCAAACACTATAGAATTCCCTGATGAATGTACGCAGCCTTTTAACTGAGTGACCCAAGGATATGCTGTATTTTAATCTCCACCTTCTACATTCGCTTTTCCCAAACACTTTATTTGGCATTTATCACATTCAGTGCCCTCCTATTCTTTTCATCCTTCTTGTTTTATTGATGAATAATGAGAATGTTAACACTGCTTATCTTGACTTGGGCAAATGAAGAGTGACTTGCCTAAGAGCCTCTAGCCTGAATCAACTGGATGATTTCTGTGTGTTTGCTTCCAGTTTTAAGCTGTGATTGCTTACACCTAACAGTAGCTATAAAATACACATTTGTGGGGAAGGCTCTAATCTCACAGTCAACGAAAGTAATCTTATTTTGTGATATGACTATAAATGAAACCATACTTTGCAATGGCTAGTCTGATGCCTGTGTAAAACCAAAAGGGTTTAAGACAGAAGAAAATTGAAAGGAGATAGCTCAATAGGTGTTTTAACTATGCTAGCCATTTATTCCATTCAAATAACTGCTATGATGAATATTTTAAAAATATGTTCATTCTCACAATTTCAGTAGGTTAACTATCTTTGTGAAAGAATTTATTTTTTCACAGAGAGACGGATTATATGACAAAATTGGAAACGTGGAAATTGAAATCATAATGATAAGATAAACCACATAAGCATAGGAAAAAGGTGAGTTAGGGACATCTCCAAATGAGTTGTGAAAAATGTGGATGTTACAAGAAGATGCCACGTACTTACACAGAAGTGCCTGAGTTACTTAAAGGTTAATGCTAACAACATCACGTGTATGTGTACACACACATGCATACTATATGTACGTATGTATAGGTATACATAGAAACAGAATAGCATATGTGATCCTAAAGTAATTTCTATATGAAATAAACAGCCAATATTTGTTCTTTAATTCAAACCAGCCATTATGGTCTCTTAATATGCATATACGTATGGGTATATATAATATACATACGTAAGTGTATATATCATATGTTACATATATATTCAAATAGTCTTCTTTCAGCAACAAAAGCCAAATTTTTATAACATGTTGTGCTGACCAAGCATAAACTCTGGCAACTTCAGCCTTTTAACACTTTTTACGTCCAGCACGTTTCTCAAATTGCTAAATTCATGTCTTACAAGAAAAATGGATTGTTCCTGCATCTTACTTTTTTAATCTTGCTGCTTTGGTTCTTCCTGAATTATATTACAACTAAGATGCATATTTTGAGTTTTATCTTCTATTTACAAAATCAAAACTCTGTCAGTCTGCTTAGTCACATTGGATTGTGTTTTGTGATCATCAAAGATTTTACTGGAGGAGATTCAGCCACATATTCCTCTTTTCCCTTATTGCTTATAGCAGTTCACAGTAGAAGTGCTCACTGAAATGGGAAGGCATTTTTGTTTGTGAATTCATTTCCTCTTTAATACTGTGTACCTTGTACTCTGCAACTGGTTTGTGTGACATTTTTTTGCTTTACTATAATATTTTTACATGGGATAGAATACATATTTATGTATAAAGTTAAGAAACATTAAGAATAAAGAATTGAGTAAGTGAGAAGAAGCCTCACAGCTTCCAAGAGACAATAGCTAGCTTCGGGTATGCATTTTTTGAATAACATACTTGCTCCTTGTATACTCTTGAGGTCTTTCAAAGGATACCACTATAAGTAAGCAGAAGTTAGTACAACACAACTTGGGCACTATTTGTTTGTTAAAGTGGTACAATGTGTAGGGTTGGGGAGAAAATCAGTCCTCCTCCAGAAATGAAACTTTCTTATTAT
This sequence comes from Symphalangus syndactylus, assembly GCF_028878055.3. Classification (NCBI taxonomy): domain Eukaryota; kingdom Metazoa; phylum Chordata; class Mammalia; order Primates; family Hylobatidae; genus Symphalangus; species Symphalangus syndactylus. The sequence continues at coordinate 62,397,855 of NC_072426.2, forward strand.
CTCTGGAAGCTCTGGCTCTGGCCTATGAGATTGATTTTAATCAAAGGATCTGTGTCTATCTGACATAAAGATGTCTGTAAGTGCATGAGCCCTTCTTCAATATGCAAAATCTTGAGATGCTGTGTTCTTACCTTTAGATGCAATAAAAAGTGTTTTGAGTTTAAAACAATAGAAATATCATTTCATAAAACCTTTGTGATTCTTTTAAACAAAGTTTAGTTCTTTTAAATTTTATTTCAATTAATGTTTTTGCAAAATTGCAAAGTAATTTTGGTACTTCTGTGGAGGCAATTGAATTGTCTTTAATTACATGAATTTCTTAAACTGCTTTTAAGTAACTGTTTTTAAAAGGTTTAAAATTTTTTATATGTACCTTCTGAGCCTTGGTCAATGTTCTAAATTGAGCTTGGGCTCAAAATTAGGATTTGTACCGTGAAAACATATGCAATCAAAATACATGGGTTGGAGTCTAGGGTTTATGACTTCCTAGCTGTTTGACTTCAGTGAGGAGTTAATTGGCTCCCTGAACTTGAGTTTTTCTCAAGTTGAAAATAGATATAATAGTGTGTGATTCACAGGATGTGTGAGAAAATCAAATGATATGTATCTATTATATATGTAACATTTGTGTTTTTCTATAGTCATATGATATTTAAGGCATCATCATTATTGTCAATAATTAGCTAATAACCCACATCTGGCATCTATCTCCTGTCTCTAAGAAAGTGAATATATGTAATTGTGTGAGCAAATATCCTCCTGGACCCTGTATAAAAGAGACTGATAACACAATGGGGAGATGTGATTATTATAGTCCAAGGAGCACCTCACATATATTAGTGCTCACAGCTGCTGAAGAAAACAGTACTAGCAGTACTAGCACTGACAGAGATGAAGCTAAAGCTGTTATTTTAAGGGATTAAACATAGAACGGAGGTACTATGCATTTACCTCAGAAAGGGCATGCCTGCTGGAGAGGTCACAACAATCACAAATCTGGTTTTATTTTATCAGTTTATGTTGAAAATTATTATTAGTGCTAATAGGTCCATAAAAATTGTTCAAAATATTTCAAAGAGAGCGAGTGCAGCTGTTTGGCAAGCCTTAGGTATTGATAATAAATATGCCTGACAGTGACTTACATAAAACAGCAGTACTGCATTGAGCTTAAGCAGCCCACCTTACTATGTCAAAGCTGTAAATTCTGAACTTGAGTTTTTCTCAAGTTGAAAATAGATATAATAGTGTGTGATTCACAAGATGTGTGAGAAAATAAAATGATACGTATCTATTATATATGTAACATTTGTGTTTTTCTATAGTCGTATGATAATTAAGGCATCATCATTATTGTCAATAATTAGGTAATAACCCACATCTGGCTTCTATCTCCTGTCTCTAAGAAAGTGAATCTATGTAAGTCATAGATTTCATCCTGGAAGTCATGTTATGTAACATCACGTGAAATCAAACACCAGCCACTTTTGAAAGTAATAAACTTAAAGGGTAAGTAGGTTACTTTTCTCACCTTTGTATCTCTCAACCTAGAGCTTGTGTGATAATCTAAAATACAGAGACAGTTTGGCAGAATCTTTAAAATCAAATTATAATTTCAGAACAGAAACTATATAATTAATCCTATAAGTAGTACAACTTCTTGGATAACTTTGAAATATCTTTCACTTCAAAAAAATAAAAAGAATATGACAAAAGAAAAAACACAGGAAAAAAGTTTCATTTATTTATATAATTATGTACAGGATGATAAAATATTTCATTGAATGTTACAACTGAGGTAAAATATACACATTTAATGTATGAAAATTTTCTTAAGGTATGTCTGTAAAAATGATAAAATATGTTAAAACTTTTAAGTTAATTCTATCATAGAGTGATTTAAATCTATTTATAAATTTGACAAATTGTCTACTAACATTTGCTTCTTGCTTCTGATGTCCTTTACAGATCCTCATTAATTATAAGACTTTACACAAACAGATTCCTTTGGAAGGGATGGTGGTTTTTTTTCTTTCCACAGTATAGTATAGTATCTTTAGAGCTTGTTAGTCCATCATTTCTTCTCCCCTCCGTGCTTATCCAAAGTTAAGCAAATACACTATAAGAAAAACAAGCAAAACTGTATTCCAAAAAACATTTTTGCTGATATTTATTTATATCAATAATTGCACTATTAAACAAAATTTCTGTACAAATCATTGCCTTTGGAGCTACAAGAAACGTAAATATAGACGACAATGAGCTTTATCTAGTAGAGGGATGTCACAAATATTTGGTTAAGGACAACTCTCATCTTCTGGATGCTTATACATAGAGGGTAATTTGAAAGCTTTAGGCATGAAAAGCTTTGACACCTTTTATTTGTCTGAATATTTTAGCATGGCTCAAATGGAAATCCCCATGTGTTCTAGAATGGTGATCTCCAACCTTTTTGGCACTAGGGACCGGTTTCGTGGAAGACAGTTTTTCAACAGACAGGAGTTGGGGATGGGAAGGGATGGTTTGGGATGAAACTGTTCCACCTCAGATTATCAGGCATTAGTTAGGTTCTCATAAGGAGCATGCAACCTAGATCGTTCCTATGAAAATCTATTGCCACTGCTGATCTGACAGGAGGTGGAGCTCAGGTGGTAATGCTTGTTCACCCATCAATCACCTTCTGCTGTCTGGCCCTGTTCCTAACAGGTTACAGACCAGCCCAGGGGGTTGGAGATCCCTGTCCTAGAATACTTTTCAAAAACTTTCATGTGATAAATGGCAAAAGAAAGGCACAAAGTTTGCGAGAGCTCAGAGAATCCAAAGATCACACTTTGTGGTTGATGGGGAGGGACTTAGAAATACCTCATGGCTAGACGCTGACCTGCAGACTTCTCCATTTTACCTACTTGATGCCTTCAATTGAATGTCCATTAGTAATTTCTAATATGTTTAAAATGGAAGTCTTAGATTTTTCTCTCAAATAGTTTTCCATCTGATGATAAATGGTACCAGTGTCTTCCTAGTTGTTGAAGCCCTAAACATAGGCAATATCCTTTACTTTTCCCTTCCCCTCTCTCCGAATTTTCACATCACCCATATCATCCAAGTCACTCCGGTTTTCATTGTCTTCACTGCTACCCCTTATCCACACCAACATCATCTCACTACCAGAGCACATACAGTCACTCACATGCTTAACATCCTTTTCTCTCACAATGCCCTTTCCTGGGCTAACTGCATGGATAGTCCTTTTTCATCCTTTAGCTGAAATGCCATCTGAAGAGAGAAGTTTTTTGCCTAGTCACTCTCTCCCTGACACTCCTCTATATCCTTTTTTATAGCATTGCTTGAAACCTGTATTATATAATGCATCTGGTTTGACACTGGACTAACAACTCCACTGAGAGTAAAGAGCTTGCCTTCCTTTTTTACCATTTGATATGGTTTGGCTCTATATACCCACCCAAATCTCATCTTGTAGCTCCCATAATACCCACATGTTGTGGGAGGGACCTGGTGGGAGATGATTGAATCATGGGGGTGTGTCTTTCTCGTGCTGTTTTCATGATAGTGAATGGGTCTCACGAGATCTTACAGTTTTAAAAATGGGCGTTTCTCTGCACAAGTTCTCTTTTTGCCTGCTGCCATCCACGTAAGACATGACTTGCTCCTCCTTGCCTTCCATCATGATTGTGAGTCCAGTGAAACCTCTTTCTTTTATAAATTTCCCAGTCTGGGGTATGTCTTTATCAGCAGTGTGAAAATGGACTAATACACCATTGTATGTCTAGTGACTGAATGTTGGGCATATGTTAGGTGCTGAATAATTATTGAGTGATAGAATACCTGTACATGTTTTGGGGGTTCTGGTGTTTCTAAAGGAAAACTACAGCACAGAGCACGTCATGAATATGTAAAAAGGAGGCCTCTTCAATTCATAAAGTATATGAAGAGACAGTAGAGCACAGTGGCAAAACTTACCATCTGAGGAGCCAGAGTTTCTAGGGTGGAATCCTAACTCTGCTTCTTCCTTGTCATGTGGCCTTGAAACATCACTTTATCTTTCCCTGCCTCATTTTCTTCATATGTAGAATGGAAACCATAATTTTAATATTTCATAACGTTTTTATGAAGGTTAAATATGCATAAAGCACTCAAAATTGTACCTCATTTTTATTAAATATTAGTCTTGTTTCACATTTAGCCACAGGCAAAAGTTCATGTGTTTTGTCCTGTGCACCTGTAAAATACCCCAACTTACAGAATAAAATAATGGAGAAAAATATAACTTGGCCAAGTTTGGTATCTTAAAGAATTTCTTTCAGTTGACAATACAGTAGTCTTTTTGGTAAACTTTGTTGTCAGTGTTAATGTTGTTTATAAGTAACCAGTTTTATAGGGTTTCATCCTCATCCTTCCAACTGCCTTCCCCAAGGGAAGATGCAGGTCTGGTATCTGTGATAAAAGAGAGAGAAGAAGAAATCTTAGACTGGCCAGGCCAATCAGGAGTCCTTAAGCCAAAGATGCCCATTGAAAGAGTCCTGAATTTCACCAGAAAGTCCACTTTTGTGCCTCCACTATTGTTAGTCATTTGCTAGAAGTAGCCTGTAGGAAGTGTGGCCTCCATGGAAACACAGGGGTGGATCCAGGGGCAAACCCAGCAGTGGAGGCTCTCCATCCACTACGCTCCACACTGCAGGAGATCTGAGTGGTGCACTTTCATGACTGCCACACTAAAAAATACACATCTCTGACTTCTTCCCCTCATAACCATAGTCAAATTATTTCAGCTGAGTGAGGCAGAAGATGGCTAAGGCTTGGGAATGATTGCAAAACTTAGTGCTATGCCAAAATCTGGCAGGTGAGGGTATGCACAGGGCTTTGTCTCCCTGTAAGCTGCACGTGGTGACTTGAGGTAGCACAAAGGCTTGAGAGAGCACCAGAACACTGATGCTTTTAAGCAGAGCATTGCCTATGTGATCTTTGAAATGCTAGTGGAAGGCTTGTCCCTGTACTCATGGAAGGTCCTGTTAGGACCTGGGAGACACTACTGCCTATAAATGAAGAGTAGAGAATATGAACTAATTAGCTGATACTGTTCTTATCCAGGGACTGGGAGAGGGCTAATTGTCTTCAGTTTGTTTTTTTTTTCCTTCTTGGTGTTTTAGCATAAAACTGATGGCATGCAAATCATCAAACTTCTGGCTAATGGAGGCCAAGACAACAACATGTCCCATTAATAATATATTTATTGTGACCTAAAGTACTGTAACAGCTTATTCTTGGCTTCCCTGATAGACATTCTCATGAACAGACAGCTCTTGGAGAAGGCTATGTCAGGTGATTCTGCAGTGAAGGGGAGATAGAAATTTTGGATTCCTTCTGTGCTATATAAAAGATCAAGGAAACTTGATAGTGACTCAGATCTGTTCTGTCTAACCACAGCCATTTAAACTTTACTGTAAGTTTCCAAACAGAAAACGCAATTCACCTAGAAGTGCACTTTATGGGTGCTCAGCATGCAGAGAAAGAATAAGAAAAATCTTTAGAAGAAAACCAGGAAGGCCTTATTTTCTCTGTGGTAACAACATTCAGTGCCAGAAAACGGGTAGAGATAGATAATTTTGACAGCAACAACAGAAAAAAAATAAGAGAATCTGTGAAGATTTGAATGCAGCATTAAAAAAGACCAGGAATTAGAGTTAAAAATTTGTTTTTAAATTGTAAATTTCAGTAGATACATTCAGGGATGATTAATCACTCTTGAGCTTCCTTTCTTAAATGATTAGGTTTTGCCACTGAGTCTTTTGAAGTTTTATCCATAGATTTATGGCTGCTGCATTTCCTGAGTTTTTTCATGTTTAAAAATATCTGTCTGTTGCCTTTTTACTTGAATAACTTCTTGGCTGGGCATTATATTCTTGCATCACATTTGTCAACATTGTGCAACTGTTTTCTGGCACTGCCTAGTTCTGTGGAGTAGCCTGAGATGTGCTTGATTTTTCCATCCACGTAGGTGAACTGCTTTATCTAGATGCCTGAGTAATCCTTTATCCTTGAAGTTTTATGGCCAACCTAGGACCGAATATTCTGCTTCAGTTTTTTCAATGTGCTCTTTAATTGCAAATTCAGTTTTTTATTTCAAGTAACTTCGTGCAAAGAACATTACAGAGATATGATCTATTTGTTGGGATTTCTATTCCATCTCATTCCATCTCATTTTGATCTATCTTTTATGTATATTTTCTTCTCTTTAGTTTCTTTAAGATTTTGGTCTTCCCCATCTGCATTTATGTTGAACATCTTAAACCTTTTATTTATGCCCATTAACTTTTGAGCAACATCTATTTTGGTCATTTCTTATTCTACAACAAACTTTTGTCTTCAGTTTGGTTTTTTTTTCAATATTAAATATCTCTCTCCAGCCTATTCAGGGTTTTAATATCTCAACTCTGAGATCCTACTTGACTTATTTCATATTTTTACTATGTGTTTTATAGTATAAAGAAGTTGTGAGTAATAATCTTCTGTTCTTTGATTTACATTTTTTTCTAAGTTAGGTTCTTTATCTTTGAATGATCTTGATCTTTTCCTTGTACTAAAGAGAAGTGAAAAACATTGCTGGAGGGAAACTGGAAAGTAAACCATAAGAGATAACTCTTTCTGATTAAAATGAAGGCTCTGGGGCTAATATCTACTTAAATGTTATGAGACCTGTCTTAGTCCCTTTGAGCTTCTGTAACAAAATACCCTAGACTAGGTAATTCATAAACAACAGAAATTTACTGCTTACAATTTTGGAGGCTAGGAAGTTTAAGATCAAGATATCAGCATATTTGGTATCTAGTGAGGGTCTACTCTCTGCTCCAAAGATGGCACTATGCATATTATCGACGGGATTTTTAAAAGGCTAATGAAATTAACCAGAAAATTGTGAATAGACATATAATATATTTTAAAGTGATAAAATGAGAACCGAATAAATCAAAGAACAAAATTTCTATTGAGTAGAAAACAATGTCATAATTATTACCTCCATAATTAACATAGACATAAATGCAATTGAATTAGAATCAGGATGGTTATTTTGTTTGGAATTGGCCAAAATAATATTGAATTTACAGATAGGATTAGATATATGAAATTAGCTAAAAGTTATTTAAAAATTGATAAGGAACTTATTTTAAAGGAATTAAAATATAACAAAGCTAGTATGATTGTTCTAGTATAGTATTGGAATAAAATCAGATGAACAAAAATTTGATATCTTATTATATATAAAAACTTATAATAAATGTATTTTTTGAATTCAGTGGTTTATTGAATCAGTTTAATTATGGTGTATTTAATAGTGCCTATACAACTGGTCCTCCATCTGGAAGAAAATAAAATGGAGGACCTATATGATATGATATATACAAAAATAAATTCCTAATGGATTAAAGTATTTATGTAAAAATTAAACAAGAAACAAAGTGAGTATTTATATTATCCAGGTGCTTTAAAGACTTAAAACAGGTAATCTGAAATTAATGAAAAAAAATTTGCATTCATACTTCTTTGAATTTATGGAAAAATATAACCTCAAAAGATGTTCTATAAAATGAAAAATAACTTCTGAATTCATGATGGATAAGGATTTAATGTCAAGATTTTCAAAAGCTCTTCAACTTGAAAATTAACAAATTTATATCTCTATACTAAAATGGACAAAAATGTTATTTTGTTGTTAGTTGATGGGCAAATCCAGATGGCTAACGAATGTATGAAAATATGTCAAGCTTCATCACTCTTCACAGAATTTTATTTTGAATTCTTCTAATGAGGTTTCTTATGATATCCATAATTTCCAACATTGCCCATAAAATATCTAGAAACAAAGGTTATTGTTTTCTATCAATAGTATGGTACACTGATAGAAAAAAAAAATCCAAACACTGGGTTTGAGTTTTTTTAGACAAATTCTCCACATTGATCAATTTGCTATAGTTTTATTCAAACTTTTAGGACATAGATCGTGTATTTCTAGTGAAGCTCTTCATGCCACATCAAAACTCCTATCGGGACTGGAGTGACCAGTCCTTTGTGGTAAAAACCATTTTTTTCTTATTTTGTTGCATTTTATTGTTGGTATTTTTCTTATAAAATTTGATTTACCTGTTCTTTGTCTTCTTCATGAGTTTTGCTTCACTTTTTTACCTAAAGCAGTAATCCTAAGAAATAATTCAAGAGCGTATGGAAGAGGACAGAAGGATGCAGAATAAGAGGAACTTGCTCTTTGGGTCTGTCACTGCTCTTTGCGCCTGAGCAAGGCTCTTAGTGCCTTTCTGCTGTGAAGCCTCGGTCTGATGAAAGGCTGTGTGAGGGTTGTGAGGGTCCACTGTTTGCACTACAGTGGTCTTCAGTGAAGCGAACCCTTAATCTACTGACAAGGGAAATGGAGTGCAGAGGTAGTCTGAGAACTCAGATTTCCCAGTTTCAGCACAGTGATTTTTTTCTATACTAGCAATATCTAAGTATATATTTTCTCTTTTTTTCCTACTAGCAGTCTATTTATATCACTACAGATTATCTTAAAAAATAAATAGGAATTTCGGAAAAAAATTTCATGTTACATGATAAGAAACAATTTTAAGTAAACAAAAATCTTTTGGTCAGTGCATTATTAAAGATTTTATTATAGGGCTTATTTATAATTCAATTTTTAATAGTGTTTATTATATGAAATATGTTTTTATTTAACAAATTAAAAAGCATTAAACTTTAAATAAATTATGTAAGTAAAATATGATTGCTAACTAATAAATTTGAAAATAACCTAATATTTTACATTTGGTTTGGGATCATTTAAAAATAAAACATTTACATAAAATTTAAGTATGTTATATAGAATCGAAATAGAAAAAATTCTTAGTGGAAAGATATTAGTCTATTTGTACTTTTTGCTTAACAAAACAGTTAAATTATTTCTATAATTTTTTTCTACTTGATAAGATAAAACATTTAGGTTTCTTTTTTGTAAGCTTTTCTCTAATTACATGACATTACTGATGGGGTAAATTTTTTTTTCTCATAATTGGAAATAGTTGTCAAAAATATTTTAAACGGTGAATTTATTTTATAAAAGTGGCATTATTATGTATAATATAGTATTGTTGATTATAGGAAACTAGTAAAGGTTATTCTGAAGTGAATTTGCAGTGTCATCACCTCAGGTTCTGTGTCAGAATTTTCCATTGGTTCTCTTACATTTCTTAGCCTTTTTGTAGTTAGGGAAGACATGAAACTAATTTTTGCCAGTGGACATTTTGTGAGGAGAAATGACACATGCCATTCTGGCCCAAAGCTGTGAAAAGTCCATCGTCCAGTCTTTTCTCTTCCCTTGCCGTGGTTACCAAGAAGGCCACATCTCTAGATGGTATAGTTACAAGATGCTAACACCATCATCTCCACTATCTTGGTCCTTGAGTGACTGCATTTAATGGAGTACCTCTGTCCCCTGCAACCCCACCAATCTCACATTGGATATAACCTGTAAATAAGAAAGACAAATTATTTCTGAGAATTTGGGATTGTTTGTTGCTATAGCATAACTTAGCCAACCTAAACAAATATAAGCTCTTTATTACTTTATAATCATGTTCAAATAAAGGCCCAATATGGATACAAAAAATCATTTATAGTGTAATAGTGAAAAACATCGCAGTGGTGACTGTTGCTCAGTTGAGTGACTAAGACATTGAATGAATGAGGCTAAACATACTCGTTTGATCTTCATTTACCCCCATACTTAGTGTGCCTGAGAAAATTTCACGTTCTAACTTATTAAGATGGAAATTGAGAAAACATGATATTTACCACTTTTAATGCCATGAATCTTTGAAACAACTTAAGGTTCTATAAAAAATGCTCAGAAGACAATTACAAAAATTCAGCTTCAAGGGCATTTTTGAATCAGTAGTGCTATTGGACTATGTGTATAGCATCTCAATAGTTGTAAAGGGGAAAATATATGTTATATAAGTAGATCAAAGTTAGTTTCATGACTTGTTGCATCTCATATTTATGTCTTAAGTTCAAAAGGATTACTTAATTTTGGTGCATTATCAAAAATATAATATCCACTTTGATAATATACAAGGACACTGTATTTGTTCAGTCACCTCAAACTAACTTAAAAATTAAATGTAGCAAAATTACATGAAAGTGCCAAGCTTCTGGAAAAGCATGGATGTATCTCAGCCTCAGAAATTAATAAAACAGAATATAATTTGAATGCTGACAAAACTGTCTCTCTGTGTTTCTCTTAGTGCCCATTTTCTTTTTTCTTATTGTAGATTTATTGTTTTTTCCACATAGCAAACAAAAACAAAAAACACAGGAAACAAAAGTCTGGATTTTACATTGATTTGCCTTAAGTGACTAAGGATAAACTGAGCCAATTCTCTTGGTCTTGTATTCAGAAATCCCAGGAAAGGGGCTAATTTGCCCAGCTTGGGACAGGAACTTCTCCCCTGTCCTATCAATTGAAGTTCTTCAGATTGATTTGCCCATATGTCTTGTGGGTTTTGGTTGTCTGCTCATGTTTGAAAATGATGGACAAACTAATTATTTCTGCTAGCTCTTGTGAATTTTCTCCAGATGGGCTCTTCCATGATTGAGAAGTTTGGGGACAAGGGTATAATTGGCTGGCTGACAGGCTTCACTGTGTGATACAGGGTGGGGAACAAAGGAGTTGATTGAAGGACCCATAAAAAGGAGAATTGTTAAAGTTTGCGTTGAGACTCCAACATTCCCACTTAGATCTGCCCACGCAGATTAATCACTTTTTCATCTCTTCTCTTCTCTTCTCTTCTCCCCTCCCCTCCCCTCCCCTCCCCTCCCTTCCCCTCCCTTCCCCTCCCCTCCCCTCCCCTCCCCTCCCCTCCCCTCCCCTCCCCTCCCCTCCCCTCCCCTCCCCTCCCCTCCCCTCCCCTTCTCTTCTCTTCTCTTCTCTTCTCTTCTCTTCTCTTCTCTTCTCTTCTCTTCTCTTCTCTTCTCTTCTTTTCTCCTCTCCTCTTCTTCTTTTCTTTTCTTTTCTTTTCTTTTCTTTTCTTTTCTTTTCTTTTCTTTTCTTTTCTTTCTTTTTTGGTTAATAAAAGCTATATGAGAGGGGATGGGCAAAAAGGCCAATTGGTACAACTATTTCATAAGTAGAGCTTCCTTGAGCCTCATGTTCCAGCCGTAATTCTTACACATGATTTTTTGTTCCTTCTTTCTCTTTCTTTTTTTTTTTTTTTCTCCTGCAAAATGGAGTCCTGGGCCTGTCCAAGATTTTTCTTGAAAGAGTAACTTAAAACATATCTACTGTCCATAATTTTCATCTAGGGTTGATTCAAAATATTTAAAACCCATAGAGCATAGGGAAACTTAGGCAAGGAACTGATATCAGTAGGAAACAACTGTAACTGACTAAATAACAGCCTATGTCCTTACTGATGTGAAGGAGACTTGGAAGAGAGGAAGTAGGGGAAAGGTATGCTAATTTAGCTTTTGAATCATGTGTATATTATTTTTAAGTCACCTTCTTCATATTTGCATTGTGAGGCAAAAACAAAAGAAAACAAAACCAACCCCTGTACAATTAAAATTAGAGATGGAATTATAACAGCAAGCTTCTGGCCCTTGGTCCTATTTTCACATTAGTCCTTTCTAAATTTTTATTTTTATTTTATTTATTTATTTATTTTTGAGATGGAGTCTCGCTCTGTCGCCCAGGCTGGAGTGCAGTGGCAAGATCTTGGCTCACTGCAACTTCCGCCTCCCTGGGAGGCGATTCTCCTGCCTCAGCCTCCCTAGTAGCTGGGATTACAGGTGCTCACCCCCATGCTTGGCTAATTTTTGTATTTTTAGTAGAGATGGGGTTTTGCCATCATGTTGGCCAGGTTGGTCTCAATCTCCTGACCTCAGATGATCTGCCTGCCTCAGCCTCCCAAAGTGCTGGGATTACAGGTGTGAGCCACCATGCCTGGCTGCCTTTTCTAAGCTTTTTAATCAGATGTAGCTGATGGAAAAAATATAGTTTGGACTAAAGTGGCTTTCATAAAATTACAATGTAGACATGGCTAAAACTGAGGGAGGTCATTCGTTACATGATGCACTGCAAGTTGTGAAGCTCATTTTTTTCATAAAAGTACATTTTAAAGGGAAATTAGTACGTATGTTTTAGATTCATTTAAATCACTAAAGTAGTTTCATTTAAGCTCTTAGACGCTACACACATATTTACTTCGCCTCTTTCACTCTCTCTTAAGAGCTAGCAAATGTCTTTATACAAAGGGTTCATTCACATCCAGGGAACAATTCCAAACATATACGATTGGGCTATGACACAAACCAAAAGTAACTTCTTTTTTCCTTTGTATTGTATTTTACCAAAATAGAATCAATTTTTTCTTTGTGTTGTGATGCTTTTCTTCCTTCAGTTTATATTCTTGCTCACTGTAAGGTTATAGTTTTAAAATATAAGATAATTCAGGTGCCAAATTATGTAATTAATTGAATGACTTAGCTTAAATACATTCTTTTTTAGAATAAATTAATACTGTCTTGACTTGCCTATGGAAGAACACACAGTGATGATTATAGAGAACTAAAGGAGAAGTAGTAACTCATTTGACTTTTAAAAACTATCTTCAACAAATGTTGAACATTTCTTGCTACTCTACATGCTACTAGTGATGTGGCAAAGAAATCAGTGAATTTACTCTTTCCCTCAAGAATTAGTTTTGATTAAATTGTCCTCAGCTTTTATGCCTTTTGGCCTATTTTTTTATACTCATTGTCTCATTTAAAGATGTCTTTTAGGCCGGGCGCGGTGGCTCACGCTTGTAATCCCAGCACTTTGGGAGGCCGAGGCGGGCGGATCACGAGGTCAGGAGGTCGAGACCACGGGCGGGCACCTGTAGTGCCAGCTACTTGGAGAGGCTGAGGCAGGAGAATGGCGTGAACCCGGGAGGCGGAGCTTGCAGTGAGCCGAGATTGCGCCACTGCACTCCAGCCTGGGTAACAGAGCGAGACTCCGTCTCGAATAAAAAAAATAAAGATGTCTTTTAGGACTCTGCTTATCTCATTACACAGTATCTTTTGAATGAAGAAATAGGAGGCATTTATTGATTGTAATACTATGGATAGTTGAGTTTCCTTGAAATATTTTATTTTTAAACTTATGGCTACAGAATCGTGAACTTGATTAGGTTCCTGCTTTGAAATGGTTATGACAAAATTCAGAGTTGGTTATCTTTGTTAATTACCTTGCAGTAGACATTTTATGTACTAATCTTATACCTGGCTTCTTCTTAGTTATACTTACCATATTTTCTCTTTGCTTATTTTATATTAGCAGCTATAGCTATAACTTCTATTAGCAGTTATAACTATCATTTTTCCCTGTGGAGAGAAATGTTTTTATTTTAGCAAAGACATTCATTAGCCTTCATGGCTAGGTGACAATCTAAAATCTTTAGTAATATTGTTACCAGAAAGGGTTCCCAATTCAGACCCCAAGCGAAGGTTCTTGGATCTTGGGCAAGAAAGAATTCAGGGTGAGTCCACAGAGTAGCGTGAAAGCAAGTTTAAGCAAGTTTATTAAAGAAGTAAAGGAACAAAAGAATGGCTACTCTATAAGCAGAGCAGCCCCAAGGGCTGCTGGTTGGCTATTTTTAGGGTTATTTCTTGATCTTATGCTAAACAAGGGGCGGATTGTTCATGAGTTTTCCGGGAAAGGGGTGGGGATTTCTCGGAACTGAGGGTCCCTCTTGCTTTTAAACTATATAGAGCAGGACATTGCCATGGCATTTGTAAACTGTCATGGCTCTGGTGGGAGTGTCTTTTAGCCTGCTAATACATTATAGTTAGCATGTAATGAGCAGTGAAGAAGACCAGAGGTCACTTTCGTCACCATCTTGATTTTGGCAGGTTTTGACCAGCTTCTTTATTGCATTCTGTTTTATCAGCGAGGTATCTGTGACCTGAATCTTGTGACCTCCTATCTTATCCTGTGGTAAGAATGTCTAACCTCCTGGGGGATGCAGCCCAGCAGGTCTCAGCCTCATTTTATCCAGCCCCTATTTAAGGTGGAGTCGCTCTGGTTCAGATGCCTCTGACAGTATCAAAAGGGATTGTTTCCTTGTTTCAAGGAGACTTTCGTGCAATGCTGGACAGAGAGCTGGTCAGAAGGCACAAGGCAAAGGCTGAGGACAAAAGGAACTGAGGATAAAGTCCTCTGATAATTAACTAAAATTTGGAGAAGGACTTAGGGCTTCCATAGGTCAAAGAAAGCTGTCAAAATGCTAGCAGAGTCCCCCAGTTTATATCTCAGCTAAACTTGTGTATGAAATACTTAAATGAAAATATTTTTGAAGTATACTGTGCAAGTATCTTATAGCCCCTCAGATTACGTTATTTTATGTGTAACTTAATATTGCACATTTTAAGTTTTTAGTATTCCATATTTGTTTCAATTTATTATGTATGTCATTACAATTTTTATTTTTGTCTTCCCCAGATTATACACCTTTTATAAAACAGATGAAGTACACTTAGAAATTCTAACGTTTGGGAATATTTAGCCTGCTGTATATATAGCAGTTATGTTTACAAAAATGTAGATTCTTTATTTTTCTTTAACAAAATCAATAGATTATCATTATTTTAACAGAGATTAAATAAAATATTTTACTTTATCTCATTTTATTCCATTATTAATAATTCTATTCCAATCCAGAAAACATACCATGCCAACAAGCCAAACACAGACGACATACTCAATGACATGTAGTAGATACACATTTAGTACCACCCCTCCCCCTCCAACCCACGTATTTATTGGGGACCTCTATGCTCCATGCACTTTCTAAGTACTAGAATAATGCAGAAAACAAAACAGATCAACATACCTATCCTCGTGGAACTTATATTCCAGTAAGGGGAGATAGGCAATAAACACAGTCAATAAGAAAATACATTGTACGACAGATTGTGAAATGTTGTAAGGAGAAAAATGGAAATAGAGAAAGGTGATAGGGAGATATGTGGGGCTTAAAATTTTAAGCAGGTCATAGAAAGCATTGCAGAGAAGACGATATTTGAATAGAGACCTGAAAAAGGTCAAGGGTGACCCAGGTGGATATTAGGGGTACCAGCAAACAGCAAGTGCCAATAAATAAAATTGGATTTTCCTTTTTCTCATGTTTTATTCCATTGTTAATAATTCTAGTCCAATCAAAAAAAAAAAAAAAATACTGTGCCAATGAGCCAAACACAAATGACATACTCAATGATGTGTAATAGATACAGAACGTTTAAACATTCCATACGTATTTACCGGATAGCTCTATGCCCCAGGCACTTTCTAAGTTCCCCATGAAGCAGGGAGCATGGCCTCTGTGTTGGAGCAGTGGGAAAGTGACTTGTGTCTGTGGAGTGAGTGGGAAAAGCAGAGGGTAGGTAGGAAATGATGACCAGATTTTGCAGAGCCTGAAAGACCACTATAATGGGTAAGGTTTTTTGTTTGTTTGTTTTTTCTCTGAGTGGGGAGGGACACCATTGGAAAGTTTTGAGTATAAAATTGCTGTAATCTAAAATGCTTTAAACAAGAATCACTGGCTACTCTGTTAAGAAAAGACTTAAGGAGAAGGATGAAAGCTTAAAGCCTAGTTAAGATGCTAATGCAAAAACTCACATAAGAGCATATAGTGGCCTAAACCAGAGGAAAAGTCATGGTGAGGAGTGGTTGGATTTGAGAGTTAAACCCACGATTTGTGGAATGATTGGATGTAGAGTGAAAGAGAATCAATGAAGACCTTGGGATTGTTGTATAAACAACTGGGAGGATGGAGTTGCTAGGAACTAGGTTGAAGAATCCTGCCAAAAGAATGAGTTTTCTGGGATGATGTGAAGTTCATTTTTGCTCCTTTTGAGATGTTTATGAGATATCCAAGTGGAGATGACAAGCTGATTCAAGATTGCCCAGTGTTTTGTGTGTGAGCAATTATGTATTTATAAAACTCCAATGATCCAGGAAGCTTGGAAAGTCCTATTTTCAGCTGACGAGGTGTTTTTCTCATCACATATCTCTAGATATTTCTGCTGCCATCATTGTCTACTGTTGTAAGAGTACTGGCTTTTACCCGATTTTAAAGTGCTTAATTCACTGTTTATACTAGAAATGCGCATACATAATGTTTTAAGGAGAAAAATAAAGCTGTGAATAAGAACAAATAATTCCTCATATCTTCACATGGCTTTCAGGAGGTCAATAAGAAATCCAAACAGAATGAGAGAGGTATTTGACATTAGCATATGTACACACACACACACACACACACACACACACAAATCAAAGTAGACTGACCCTTCCGTGTGAAAAAGAAATCGAGAGTAAATAAATGTTTATACCTATTAAGGGTCTTTTGTATTAAAGGAGGCCAAAACAAGCTGGCTGTATCTGGCTGTATCTATGGTGGCTGTATTCGCAGGACATTTCCTCTAAGGGAGCCTTGCTAGTTAAGACTGTAGAAGGAGCAACGGATAAGGTGGAGAGCTCACAACTTAGCAACAACTTGGAAAGTATTGTCAATAAATGCTCCAGGTTGAAATGGGGCCAAGTGACAGGATGTGATAATATCATACAACTGAAGCAGCACTTCAGTATCTAATCTTGGGATTGGAGAAAAATCTGGGGGTTCACACCACGGAAACCATGTCAGTTTGGAATTTATAGCTCTTCTCCACTTAAGAACAGCCACAGATTACTGGAGGCACACTGTGATACAGCTTACTGCAACATGTCTATGATAAAGCATGGAAACTTGCTTTTTATACCAGAAAAAAGAAAACAAAAAACACCCCCCAAAAGTGTTGTAATAGAAACCAAAGCATCTGGTTCCCACTATCACCATGTTTTGTATAAATGTTTCCTAAGATCTAGTTCCTTGATAACGGCCTTTGGTAAACTCATTTAAGAAAAATTTGGCCCCATGTCAACGTTTCACTAAACAACAATGACTTTACATGTGAGCTATCCTCTAACCTAGTCTTTCACAGTTAGCATAATGTTGAGACAATTTGCATTTAGTTCATAATAGGCAAACAGGAAATCCAATGGAAGTGTGTTAGGACTTCACAAATAGCTGGTCAAGAAGCCTAGAGGAGAAGCAAGAAAGTGACTAGAGGAGAAAAAAGAGGCTGAGTTAGAAAAGGGAGTGAGGAGAGAAATGGAGTGTGAGAGAGAATACAAATTGGAAACAGAAGCTTGGATGGGAAAATGCCATTTTAGAAAGTAATCTTTTAAATTCTGTTTTTTAAGTCATGCCTAGAAGCTGTCCAAACTACAGCCAAATAATAAGATTATGTCTGATTCCCGATCCTAGCACTGTCAGGCTTGGTTAGTGTGACGCCTCTGATGTATTTGGTGTGATTACTTTTTGTTTTGTAGCAGCAGCAGAAATCCTCTACACTAGATAAAAATCGTTTACAGCTTAAAAAATGTTTTTATTGCAAAATTTGCATGCAAATTTCAAAGTGAACATTTTTACTTTATAATTTTTTTGGCCAACTAACAGATATAGCTACTTCAACAGAAATGAAAATCACTACACACAATCAAAAATTCTCTTTCCTGAGAATAGAGGAGACTTCATATTTTATAGTACTTTTACATAAACATGAGAGAAACCTTGTTCATCTTCCTGTTAGAAGCAAATCCCTGCATCATTTTAATGATGTTAATAATTAACAATACTGATAACAATAAAACCAATACCAAAAAGAGAATAATATTATACTTGGAAAGTTTTATTTGATGACTTCCTTATTTTTAAGACTATCTTTTATCCTTTATCTTATCTCAGGAAATGTTTATTGATGGGTTCAAAATACTATTTATTAGAAAAAAAGAACAGATTTAGGACTAAGATATGTGATGTTGATATTAATTATTGAGCTAAAGATTTTGCCAATTTTACAAATTGTTCTTCATTGTAAAAAAATGTTTTTATCTTTCCATTTCCCAGTAATTCTTACAGGACTAGTTAGCAAATGCTGTTGATTTACAAATGGTATACACTTTAAAATACTGATATTATTAATACTTCTAACAGTTGTTAGCTTGATAGGCTCACAAAGGAATGAATGATTAGCTTATTTTATGGGCATAATTCTTAGAAATGGAAATGAAGTTTAAGTCACATTTTGAACACAGTTGGATAACATCAAGTTCACACTTCTGAACTGAGAGAAGTTTTCAGATATTTGCTTTGATCTCTATCATAGGTCCTTAAGCAATTTCACTTTTAAAATTTTTCTTTAGAAATTTACACTCACATTTGGGTAAACAGATGGCTTGCACTGCCCAACATCAGATGATGTGCCAAATAGTAATAATGTCAGTTATTTTTGTTGTTACCCTTACTGTTGTGTAGAGTACATTTGATAAAAACAGTGAGAAAAATAAAAGAATCCAGAGCTTAAAACTTCATGAGATTATTGTACTTGGTTACTGTCTTCAACACAAATTCTGATTATTGTCTGGAGAGTTCTGGCAGGATTTTGTAACAAGTTAGCTTCAAATATTTAACTTTTCTGGGACAAAGACTCTTGGAACTTCAGTCTTCTTGCCCTGTAAATCTGCAGCGTTTCTTACTTTTGTCAACAGGCATGCGGAAAGCCTTAAAAAGACACATTTATTTCATTTATGAGAAACTAAATCCAGATACAAAGCTCTTCTCTCACCCACTACTGTTGGCTTTCTTTAGAATGATTCTGTGGTGGTGCTGGGCCCCAGGAAGCATTGTAACATGTGTTGGCAATCTTGCAAACCAAATTTAGAGTCTCTTAGATTCAATATCAAGATATTTATTAGGAGTAAAGCTTGCCTTGAGCTCCTTCTGTGAGTTGATGTTAAGCCACTGGCAGTGCTTCTAGGGTGAGTTTTCTTGTTTATCCCTGGTGATGTTTAATGCAAAGCTAATTCACTTCCTGGGACATCCTACTGGGGACAAGTCACTCTATTAATAGCCAGCAGTCTTGATTGTGATTTCCGGCTAGGTTTGGAATTACGGTTTATAGCTTCTGGGTAGCTTTCATTTAGATAAATCAAAATTATCTTGAGACAACAGGAAAAGATGACATGAAAGAGTGGAAGTTTTGCTACTTGTGACATCTCACTGCACATTGTTTTAAATGTAACTAATTTGTTTTAAATTACTCTTTGAAACAATTCCTACTATTTTTAGCATGGAGCCAATCATAATTCAAAAGCAGAAGACCTTTGTTGTTTAACAGTATTGGTTTACTTATCCCACTCAAGGAAGACTAGTGGTGTGCTGATAAATGTTTAACAACTGGCTTTCCGAAGGAGAACAAAACAAAATAAAACTCAAAAACAAAAGCATTATGTGTAGCATTTGAAAAGGTATAGGGTACAAATGATCCCAGTATGATCAGTTCTAACTTCATAGCCTAATGTCAACTGGCTTTCGATACTTCTAAAAATTTAACAGTAGGCTGCACCTATGTCTGGCTCCCACATGCCACTGGAAAAATACTGTGTTACTTATATGCATTTTATGTAAGTAAGTGAATACGTAAGTAAGTGAAATTAAGTAAGTGAAACCGGAAAGGTTCCCTTGTCCCCCACAGGCATGTGACAGGGGGAGTGGCTGGCTTCTTCAGTGCCCCCCTGCTCAAACCTCTAGGGGGAGCATACAGGCGAGCAGAATGAGGGGCTCTGACCCCACAGCAGTGTCTAGGGGTGAATGATTACAGCTCCTGAAGCTCCAGTGGGCGTGTGTTACAGGGTGCTCTTTTAGTTTACCTGTCCATAGGCGGCTTGTGTTAGCTCAATTAGACCCTCTGCCTTATGGCAAAAACAGAGAGCTGTCTGTATTCTAGGGTTCTTGCCTTGGTGTACTGGAAGAATCAGATCACACGTGGACTTGGAGAATGAGTGCAAGGTTTTATTGAATGGTGGAAGCTTTCAGCAAGGTGGATGGGGAGGACAGAAGCAGGAGGGAGTGGGAAGGTTCTTTTCCCCTGGAGTTGGGCCACTCATCGGTCCGGCCTCTCTTCTGTCTGCCTTGGCCAATCTCCATGTCATTCCGCCAGTCGATGGCCTGCTGGCCTGCCAGCGGCTGTCAGTATGTTCTTTCACTGGCCTGCTACCCTAGACGTCCTTTCGATGTCCAGCCGCTTGTGTGTTCTTCCGCTAATGTGTTTCTCTCGACGTCCAGCCTCATGTGTGTCTGGCCACTAGGGTCTCAGGGTTTTTATAGGCAGGATGCGGGTGTGGCAGGACAGGGTGGTCTTGGGAGATGTAACAGGAAGGGAGGAGTGCCTGTCCTGACCTAGGTCCTTAGGCACAGGCCCGAGAGTGGAGCCCTAGCCAGGGACCCGCCTTTCTCTACCCAGCATTTCCCTGCCCCCCTCCCATATCAAAAGAGCTGAAAATGATGCTAACCTTCAAGAGAACATAACAGTTCTCTCTACAAGAGTGTATTATTTGGAATGGCTTTTTTTTTTTTTTTTTTTTTTTTGAGACGGAGTCTCGCTCTGTCACCCAGGCTGGAGTGCAGTGGCGCGATCTCCGCTCACTGCAAGCTCCGCCTGGCGGGTTCACGCCATTCTCCTGCCTCAGCCTCCCCAGCAGCTGGGACTACAGGCGCCCGCCACCACGCCCGGCTAATTTTTTTTGTATTTTTAGTAGAGACGGCGTTTCACAGTGTTAGCCAGAATGGTCTCAATCTGCTGACCCTGTGATCCGCCGGCCTCAGCCGCCCAAAGTGCTGGGATTACAGGTGTGAGCTACTGCGCCCGGTCGGCTGGAATGGCTCTTTGAGTTATGTCATAGAATTCTGGAATTTGGGAGCTAGGAGGACTTTTTTTTTTTTTTTTTTTTTTTTTTTTTTTTTTTTTACATTTCTAAACTTTTATTTACAGTGGATGCATAATGACATATTAATGGGGTGCGGTGTGATGTTTCAATGCATATGTGCATTGTATAGTGATCAAATTGGGGTAATTAGCATATCTATCACTTTAAACATTTACCATTTCTTTGTGATGATAAATTGAAAATTCTCTTCTAGTTATATTACTATTAATTATTTATTATTATTTGAGACTGAGTGTTGTTCTGTTGCCCAGGCTGGAGTGCAGTGACACAAGCTGGGCTCAATGCAACCTCCACCTCCCAGGTTTAAGTGATTCTCATGCTTCAGCCTCCTGAGTAGCAGAGATTACGGGCATGCGCCACCACGCCCAGCTAATTTTTGCATTTTTAGTGGAGACAGGATTTCATCATGTTGGCCAGGCTGGTCTTGAACTCCTGACCTCAGGTGATCTGCCCAGCTTGGCTTCCCAAAGTGCTGGGATTATAGGCGTGAGCCACTGCGCCCGGACCTCTTCTAGCTATCTTGTAGTGTATAATATACTGTGCTAAAAGAAAAACTTCAGCCAAATTAAATTTAAAAGAGTTTAATTGAACAATGAACGATTCGTGAATTGGAAAGTCTTTCGAACCAGAATAGGCCCAGAGACTCCAGTGCAGGCACGTGGTGGGAGAAGATTTATGGACAGAAAAAGGAAAGTGACATGCAGAACAGGGAAGTGAGGTACAGAAACAACTAGATTGATTACAGCTCAGCATTTGCCTTTTTCGAACATGATTGGAGCAGTTGACCAACATGGTTGGAGTTTTGTTTGGCCAAAACTTGGTGATTGGCACAAGTGTAGGCTACCCAGTCTGTTTATACCTCCATGTGTTATATAGTTCACAATGTACAGAAAAACCTTTAGGCCGAACTTAAATAGGTAAGAAGGCAGCTTTAGGCTAAACTTGATTTTTTTTTTTTTTTTTTTTTTTTTTGAGACGGAGTCTCGCTGTGTCCCCCAGGTTGGAGTGCAGTGGCGCGATCTCAGCTCACTGCAAGCTCTGCCTCCTGGGTTCACGCCATTCTCCTGCGGCCTCCCGAGTAGCTGGGACTACAGGCGCCCGCCAACACGCCCGCTAATTTTTTGTATTTTTAGTAGAAACGGGGTTTCACCGTGTTAGCTAGGATGGTCTCAATCTCCTGACCTCGTGATCCGCCCGTCTCGGCCTCCCAAAGTGCTGGGATTATAGGCGTGAGCCACCGTGCCCGGCCAGGCCAAACTTGATTTAACAACTGTTATTAGTTATGGTCACCCTAGTGTGTGAAAGAACACCAGAATTTCTTCTTCCTATCTAACTGTAACTTTGTACCTGTTGACCACCCTCTTCCCATCTTCCCTTATCCCCCAGCCTCTGGTAATTACTATCCTATTTTCTACTTCTGTGAGATCAACTAAGGAGGACTTTTGAAAACCTTGGGTTCTGTATCTTCATGTTGAAGACACTAAGACCCAGAAAAGAGTCATTTTTCTTTTCAAGGAGGCAATGGCAGCAGTAAGACTCCGACCAGATTTACTGAGCTTCCAGCTCTGTGTTCTTTCCATTAACTTATTCTTTTTTCTTATTTAATGGCTCACACAAATTGTTTTGATTTGCCTGGTTTCTTCTTGTTCTTGATAGAAGTAGTTTGCTGCTCAGTTGTTATAATCAACTGTCCAATCTCAGGAGAATTAAGACATGAGTCAGTAAATGGTTTCTTATTTCTTTAGTGCATATAGATAATGACTATGAAGTCTAAAAAACAAAAAAGGTAAAATTCCACAGGAGGAGTATGTGCCCTTTTAACTATGATGTTCCTCTCCATTTTACCACTTCAGATCTCAGCCAAACATGCAAATGATGGGCATTCCTTTGGATCCACAGTTTTGATCTTTTATCACTTTTAACTAGAAAGTCATTCTAACATTTCTGCTATAAAGCCCCTTGTTGGTATTACCTTTAGCTGTTGCTACCCTATATAAATATTCCACTACAAGACTAGTGAATTATTTACCTCCAAGTCAGTTTTCATCTCAATACTTCTCTGTTTAAAACCAATAAAAGGGGCTGCCTTTCACCCAACAGAATAAATCCCAAACTTCTTAAGTTAAACCCCTGAAAACAGGAATGTGCTTTGCTCCCCTATATCTTTAGTGCTCCCTTATATCACAGTGCCTGGCTCAGGCCAGTATTATTAATCATGTATTGTCTTGTGTACCCACATATGCCTTGCGAGTGGGTACTATTGGAATTACCACTTTATACCTGAAGAAATAAGTGCAAGAAACTTTCCCCTAAACTCACAGTTGGTTGGCAACATCACCTAGACTTGAACCTAGCTTTTCAGATTATACTTTAAACAGCATGCCATACTACCCTCTTGAATATTCTGATGCCCTGTCCTAGTATGAAGTGCTCTCCATAGTTTCCTACCAGCACATCTACCTAGGTTCTCTCTCTCTAAGTCTCTGAGTGAAGTCTTGATTTCAGGCACCCTGGTCCTCTCAGGATGACCTAAATAGGCTCTAGAAATCCTCTATGCCTTTTCTACAACTGTCTCTCTTGCCCTTGTCATTGGAATTCCCCTTCTTTACTTTGAACAGCATCTTAACATTCCTTCACGGATGTTCTTCAACCACCTTGACGTCGGCCTCTCCTCTTCAGACTGCTGACTTCTCCTCAGCTCCATACACTGCTTGTGTTTCTGGACTTCAGGTCTCCCCAGGCAGTTTACCACTTTGAATGGGGACAAGCATTAGGTGTCTTTCTGTTATCCATTGCAATCTGTACACTATCATAACCATTTTATAATACTTAGTATATGTTGATGATAATTTTATTTGCCAATCATTCAGGCCTTTGTAGGTATTTTGACTGTACCTCAAAAGTGAGATTCTGGAGAGGAGCATTGCATTTCAAGATGCCTTTGATGAGTGATAATTTGATAGAGACAATAAAGAACAATTCACCTGTGAAGAGAAAACTATGCTAAGGACACAAGACTGAACCTTCCAGAGTGAGGCAACAGTAGCAGAAAAATAATGGGATTAGAGTGGATAACAAGCTAAATGGGAATCAGTAGCATGCCTTTATGAACCAGCCATAAATAAAAGCATAGCAGGCTAGAAGTCTGTGCTAATCCTCTTATTAGATTTAGCATAGGTCTGACTTTCTTAGAAAAAAATTTCACTAGCTTCTGAGTTTCTCTCTTTCTACTGAAGTGATGAGGAAAGGAGTATAACAGTAGAAATTTAGATGATATATTGGAAAGATATTTGAAAAAAAGGAGCATAAAATTAATTCAACTTTCTGCCTTTTGAAAGTCATCTAATCTATAGTTACGATTTTGCAAAGGCTACTATCAAACCCAACCAGAAGAGGTTTTAGTCTTGTCTACAGTTTCCAAGCTCCTTGTCAACAATGTTTTGGCTGCAAAAATCTGATTGTCATGAACTTCCACACAAGACTCCATCTCAAACTGTATGGCTGTGATCTATGTACAGACATTCTTGCTCCATTCTCTGCAAGGGCCAGCTCTAAAGGCCAATGAAGCTCCTAATTTAAAATTCATATTTACATATTACCTTATTACATATTACCTTATGAAAATCCTTGTATGCTTACCTTTGAATTGCTAAATTGAATTTGTTTCTAGCTGCTTGAAGCTGGTACACTTAACGAAAAAGGCCTCCTGTGGGAATGGTGAAGTCTTTAGTCCTATGAGGGAGCCTGTTTGGGTTACATGATGGTGATTAATGTTAATAAATATTTTGGATGTGTTAGGAATTTCTTTACTTTCATTTGTTCAAATATGACTTGTTCTTTCGTATGGTTTTATTTATTTTTATTTTATTTATTTTTTGTGGGGGACAGAATCTCCACTGCCCAGGCTGGAGTGCAGTGGCACGATCTCGGCTCACTGCAACAACTTCCACCTGCTGGGTTCAAGTGATTCTCCTGTCTCAGCCTCCCAAGTAGCTGGGATTACAGGTGCCTGCCACCATGTCCAGCTAATTTTTGTATTTTTAGTGGAGACAGGGTTTCGTCATGTTGGCCAGGCTTGTCTTGACCTCCTGACCTCAGGTGATCCATCTGCCTTGGCCTCCCAAAGTGCTGGGATTGCAGGTGTGAGCAACCATGCCCGGCCTTTCATATGGTTTTATAAGAAACAGACATATAATTAACCTTCAGTGATTTGGCAATGTATGAGGTATTTCACACTCATTCCATCTGATAACTTTTTGAAGTGATATTATTATGCTTTTCTTAATAGATGAGGAAGCAGAAGTTAAATATCTGTTCAATGAGAAACAGCTAATAACTTCTTGACTTTATGATCTTTCTACTGTATTGTGGAGCCACATATAATCTTCTCTTTGACCAGGTCAGTGAATTTGATCTTAAGTGTTCCGATTTTTCCATAAGAGTTATAGTAAAAGTCTTCAGCAAAGAAATTTGTGTCACATGTTTACATTGGAAAGTAGGAAGAGTCTTACTGGTCAAAAATAAAACAACTACAGTGTATCTTGTATTTTTATAACATAGAAAATGCTTGATATTAATAAAACTATGCTAAAGAAATATCTGTATTATAAAGGTGCTTATTAGGGACAAGTGGTATTATGTTATAGCGAGGAATCTTTTTGGGAATTACATATAGTAACTCAGATTTGTAACTCTTTGAATACTGTCAGCATTGTTTTTATTATTAGAATCATTACTACCACAGGTTGTATTTTTACAATTAGCCTTGTTGCCATCATTTCCTTTCCTACTCTGGAGCTTCCAGGAAGTGTTGGTCATTTCACTCCAATAGGCCTAATGATGGAGTAACTTTAACCCTCCTTAAATGGCTATCCCTTGATGTACTAATTTTTCACAGGCTAAAACTGTAGCCTGTTAAAAGTAAATGCATTCTTTCCAGGCTCCAATGGTGAATTCATTCTCAGATGACCCCTTGACATTTCACAGGCATTGATGAGGTGCTGTCCCCTCTCTGGAAATAATCTAAACACTGATCCCAATGAATGGAAGAGAGCCCTAGATAAGCAGAGGGAAATGTGTTTATGGACATGTTCAGGTCATCCCCACTGTATTACTGAAGGCTAAATACTTATACTTCTAGAGAGAAGGTAGAGGGTGGGAAAGGAAGCACTTCTACCTAGCCAATTAAATTTTTTTTTTATTCCTCATATATAAATGATCTCTTGGATACTTTATTAGGTTAGTAAAATGCAAGGCATATTTGTATCCTGTTAGGTGGTGAAAAAGCTCATACTGACAGCTGAGATAATGTTAGATGGTACCAAATAATATTCTTTTTTTCACTTTCTAGATATTTTGGCAAATTTTAACAAAATAAGCATTAGTTTAAAACATGTCAGAGAACATAGACTGCACTGGACATTTGCTTTGGATTTGCTTAAGAATTTTAAATCATTTTTTAAAGAGCTCTGATGATTCTTGGTGTGAATACAATGACTTAATGCTTTACAACTCATGTACTAGGAGGTATGGTTAACATTTTACATGTCTGGCAAACTGCAGTTCTTAATCTCAGCATCAGTGGGGGTATTTGCTAATTTTTGATAGTATTGCACATTCAAAATTTGAGGTAAAATGTATGTTTTCTAATACAAAGAAGCAGTAGCTGTATACATATAAGTATATATTTATTTTTATGTAATTTATTTTAAGGAGTCAAAATTTATTTAAATTTAGTTTAGTAAGCCAGAAACTTTTCCTAAAATGTAACTTCCACTGGGGTAAGGATTTTTGTTTATTTAGGTCATTGCTTTATCCCTAATGCTTGACACATGGTAAATGCTTAGCAAATATTTTAGTAAATATTTATAAATGTTTTAAATATTAATACATGTTTGAAACTAATGCTTATTTTGCAAAATTTGCCAAACTATCTAGAAAGTAAAAAGAGAATTTTATTTGGTTCAATCTAATGTTATCCCACCTCTGTCAGTATGAGCTTTTTCACCACCTAACAGGGTACAAATATGCTTTGCATTTTACTAACCTAATAAAGTATCCAAGACATTATTTATATGTGATGATTTAAAAGATATTTAACTGATTAGGTAGAAGTGCTTTCCACCCCTGCCCCAATAAAATTCATTTGAGGAGAATTTATTCAACACAATCTAGGACTTGCTGGGCTAGGCAGTGGGTATAACCTTATTGTGCATATGGGCTTGTAAGACTCTCTCAGATTAATGTCATCAGGCACTCACATCATATAAGTAACATTTCACCCTCATCAGGCAAACTTTTGACTATCATTTGCCTTCCCATGTCTGTGGCCTAGAGGTTAAAATTTCCATAATGTAAGGAAACTATTGTCTATTGTTCAGTGACCTTGCAAATAGCTGTTTTTATTATAAATTAATGAACTCATATGGATAATTTTAGTTATTTCTAGAGTTTGGTAATATTAGTCTGTCCCTGAGAGACAGTTTATATATGGAGCAGTGCCATATACTAAACACTGCATGGGGATAGGAAACAAATTACTTCTACTCTTCAAAGAGAAAGTTTGATTGAGGCACAAATGACACAATCTTAAATAAACCATATAAAATCAATGCATTTATGTGGTACAAAATATGTACATGTGAGCCAAGGAAGAATACAAGTAAAATTAAGGAAGGCATTCTAGAAGAAGAAAATAAAAATAGATTGACCTCTAATAAAGATGATATTATCACTGGTAGTGAAAATGCTATGGATAAGAGATATAAAAATGGAAGGAAGCTTATGTAAAGGATAGGTTAAGCAGATTTGCTTAAACAAAATAGTTTGTGTTAGGAAAAATTAGGCATGAGGCAGATGTGACAGATAAACAAAAACTTATTATCAAAGGTGGAGGCAATGGGCAAATGGCCTTAAGTTTCATTAGTGGTTTTGAAGATTAACATATAGTTTTGCAACTAATACTAGGTGTTTTGGTTCTCTATTGCTGCATAATGAGCCATTCCACCATTAAGTGACTTAAAATAGCAACATACAATTATTCCCCAGGTTTCTGTTGATTGACTGGAGCTCAGCTGGATGGTACTTTTGCTGTTCTAACTTGGTGTCACTCATGTAGCTGTCATCAAATGGTGGCCAATACTATAACATCCAAGATGGCTTCCAGTGTCTTGGCAGGATGGCTGCAAGGTTGAGCTGAACTTGGGTGGTAGGATGGCCGGGCCTCTTCATCTCTATCTAGTCTCCAAGGTCTCACCCTCTCTTTGTGGTCTTCCTACATCTTCTCTCTACATGATATCTCTGTATCATGTCAGCTGGACTTCTTATATGAAAACACAAGGTCTCTCAAAAGCTCAGGAGAAGCTGTCAGGCCTAAAAAGGCTTAGGCTCAAAACTGGAGTGGTGTCACTTCTACTACATTTCACTGGTTGAAGCCAGTCAATCCAATGTAGAAGCAGATTACACAAAGGCATAAATACTGGGAGGTTCATTGCTAACTGGGGACCATCTTTGGAAACTCTCATAGTCAGTGATTTGAAGTCATTATCAAGTCAAGCCTCATCAGCATCATCACAACTGCAGCAGCAACAACAACAACAACAACAAAAACCAGCTAATATTTCTGGAGCCCTTAGTATTTACCAAGCATGATTATTAGTACTTTACTTTTATTAATGTATTTAAATCTGGAGAGAAGCAATATTATTATTCAAATTTTACAGATGTGGAAACTGAGGTCTGAGAGATTAAGTAATTTGCTCAACATTGTGTAGTTTATACTTTGAACCCAAGCAGCTGTCAGAGTTTGTGCTAGTGAGCACAATATTATGCTGCTTCACTTGTGGAATATAAAATTCCATGAATATCTCTCTATATCACACCTGACCATCTCTACTAAACAAAAAATGTCAAAAATATTTTAAAATGATATGCTATTTCTCATTATTTGTACCATTCTCAAAATGCTTTAAAATAGCACAAAAGATTCAGCTTTGTTTATTAGGAAAGGATTTGATGTGAGTCTTAGTTGAGTTTGCCAGCTGAAGGGCTGTGGTATTGTGTTCCTTGTACATGATTCAGGGTCAAGAGTTCCAGACTCTGTGCCACAGGAATGGGGCTTAAGCCTGAGATGCCTTGTTATTTTTTGTGCTACCATACATTATCACATAATTTCTCTAAATTTAAATATAGCAGTATGACTTTAATAACTCATTCGGTGACATAAACATACTTTCCTATCTGTAGAATAGGGATGATAACCTTTAGTTCTCAGAGTTTTCTGAGCTGAAA
Source organism: Symphalangus syndactylus (assembly GCF_028878055.3). Taxonomy (NCBI): domain Eukaryota; kingdom Metazoa; phylum Chordata; class Mammalia; order Primates; family Hylobatidae; genus Symphalangus; species Symphalangus syndactylus. Next base: position 62,427,073 of record NC_072426.2, read on the forward strand.
TGAATGTGCAAAGTTATGTATGCTAAAATAGTTTCATATAATTCAATTTATACAAACCACAAGGTAGTATTAATGACAATTGAGATAAAAATAGAGCTGAATTCATATTTTACAGTTATTGTTAGAAACCACTTCAGTAATTCAACTGACCAGCCTAATATTCTTTCTGGTGTGGTACCTATGTTAAGATATCCCCAAAAGTTTAAGATTGACTCAGACAAAGCCTTTGAATATGTAAAAAGCAGAAAAAAAATATTTGTTTTCTCTAAAAACAAACTTTACTCATTTCATCTTGGATACTCAAAATGTCTTCATTATTTTCTTTAATTTTCATTGGTGTCTATTACATGCCAGGCATTATACTGGCTCAGCTCAGGCCAATTTCTGCAACAATGGAAATGCTTTGTGTATGCACTATCCAGTGCAGCAGCCACTTGCTACATGTGGCTTTTCAGCCCTTGAAATATGGCTATTGCAACTGGTGAACAGAATCTTTAATTTAATCTTATTTAAATTAATTTAAACTTAAATTTAAGCAACCATATGTGGGTGGCAGCTACCATATTGGATGCTGCAGAATTAGACGCTATCAATGTGTCCTACTGTCCTTCATATCCTGGTTCACTTTTGGGAAGTGATGCTCTTGGAGTCTTTCATCTTTTGATGGTGATTGGTATTATTCATCCATACCCTTTAACCTTGCCCTGCTTTAGTTAAGGGTATACATTTTCAAGGCCACTGACAAATGCTGAGGAGGCCATCTGGCCTAAAGAAGTGTTGGTAACTGTCTTCTCTAGGCATGTGGAGCTCATGAGTTTGAGTCAGATTTTCCTTAAACATCAAACAATTTTAAAAAGCTAAAAAGCCTAACCATATGCCCAATCCCCTTATAGTTTTAGCAAAAGAAATAACATGGGCAGTAAAGGAGCCATTTTAACTAATATGTACTCAGCATTAGAGTGGGAAAACTCAGTAACTTCTTAAATCCAGTGTCTTACATGATTTAATTTTTTAGCTTTTACAAAATTCAAAAATCATTGTTATGTTCCTTTCATTTAATTTTTAAATCTTAAAAAATTCGGTTCATATGTTTCTGATAAGTGTAGATAGAGCTCATCAAAATGCGTTTGGTAAGAGTTGTTTTTAGAAGGTTCCAGACATCCTGTGAATCTTTGGAATAATGAGAAAGACTTCATTAGTTTTGCATAAAATTCCCATTTAGTTAGAGATTGTTAAACTGAAAGCCCAGCCATCTACCAGGTCAGTTGAGTGCTGAAACTATTCCCTGTTCTATAGCTGGCTGAATATTAGTATTTAGGAATAAGTTATGTCTATACAAACAATATAGGACTCTAAAGAGCCTAAAAATCACCTACCAATTTCCTGTCTATGTTTAGGATAAAGAAACTATGGCTCAGAGAATAAAAGTAAGTTGTTCAAAATCTTTAACGTGGCTTAAGACAGATAAGAAATTTGAACTCAGGCTACCTGGTCGTTGGTCATTAATATTTTTCAACAGAGTACACAGTCTCATCTTCATTCTTTAAGTCAATGTAGTGATAGGTTAGAAAAACGGTGTTTTTAAGAGCATACAAGAATACCTTTAATTTTATTTAGTTTTTCCTCTGATAGCACATAATTAACAATTCAATTAAATATATATGCCAAAATTACTGTCAAAAGAAATATATCTTTTAATTGACATAAACATGAAGACATTTCTTACGCAGAATATCTAATGGGAAATTCCTCTTGGTAGCTAGCCGTTTTTTGATCAAAGGAAATAAAAAGAAGATAAAAGATTTTGCCTAATTGCTTTCCAGAGAAAAATAGATGGAGTCGTATTCTATATGATTTGTGAATGTAAAAGCTTGTAGAATTGTATGATATAATTCAAGGGATGAACTGTGTGTCAGTTCACACCTGATGCCCTGAGATCCCATGGCTTTTTTAGGTTTTTGTTCTAGGGATTTTAGAGAAGAGGTGTCACTTAAACTCTTAAGTGCTCTGGGTTCCTTTGGGGAATGTCTGTCTGAAGGAATCTTGGTGTCTCTAAATTCTTGTCTGTTGCTCTCATCAATTCAATAGCATTGTAGCTCTCCTCCAAAAATTTATAAGCCAGCAAATGGCTGAAGCTGGGAAGATAAAAAATGCCCACTGTGCTATCATTTGACTCTTTCAGAGACGTTTACACACAAAGGCTTTTTGGACAGACACTGTTCAGCTCCTGACAATTTACAAATGCCTTCCTAGATAGATTTAAAAATTAATCTTAAGGAGACTGAAGGTTTGGAGCATGGAGATGGGATGTTCAGGGTATAGCCCTCTTTGTATGCTTGATTCATGGGAAGTATGACTTAAAATTTTGAGTGTCTGGAGATCTTGGATCCAGTCTACAATCTTTTCCTAGTTGCTCTGCAATGCTGAACAAGTTAGTTAACCTTCTTGTGCTCATTCTAGGCTCTCAGTTTAAAAAAGGGAGACCAATTCCATGAAAATTAAGGTGCTATTAATAGTTATACAAGATAATACATTAAAAACTCTCTGTATCATTCATTAAAAATCAGATTGGGTTATTTAAAAAGTTGGAATTTAATCTCATCTAAAAAAGCTTAGTTATTGAAAATTAAAGGACAAAGGTTTTAAATACTTTTGGAAGATAAAAATAGAAGAAAACAAATACTCTACAGATAGAATTAAGTTTACAAAATAGCCTCACAATGGAAATATGGAATCAGAAAGGCTATCAATAAGAAAAAAAGTTAAAATAATGAAAGGCATTATTTTCTAGAATTTACAAATATATGACATTTAAGGGAGGAAGAAAAGGCCACTATTAACATAAATATTATAGATCCTTATAGTAAATGATTACTGAACAGAATTTTCATCATTGTATTCTTTTAAGTAAAGTTTCTTTGTGATGATTACAATGAGATGTAAAAATTTTAAAAGAAATGTGCCTTTTTGGCCAGGCGCAGTGGCTCACACCTGTAATCCCAGCACTTTGGGAGGCTGAGTTGGGCAGATCACAAGGTCAGGAGTTCAAGACCAGCCTGGCCAATATGGTGAAACCCCATCTCTACTAAAAATACAAAAATTACCCGGGCGTGGTGGCGGGCGCCTGTAGTCCCAGCTACTCGGGAGGCTGAGGCAGGAGAATTGCTTGAACCTGGGAGGCAGAGGTTGCAGTGAGCTGAGATTATGCCACTGCACTCCAGCCTGGGTGACAGAGCAAGACTCTGTCTCAAATAAAAACAAAAAGGTGTCTTTTTAATTTGTATATCTTTCATCTATATTTACTACTAATCATATAATTATATTTACTACTAATAATATAATCAAACATTAGAGACCAAATATGTATTTTTGTGGTTGCAATAAATCACATGCTAAAATTAACTCATAGGTTAGCAGTCCAGCTTTAATTCATATGTCTCCTTGTTTATGCATATTGCCAAATATTCATGTTTTATCAAACACTAGAGAACTGCTTTTTCACCTCTGATAATTTTATGACCATGATTGGATTTACTATAACCTCAACTCTAAGCAATAAAGACTTCAATAATGTCAAATAAAATAGCACGCATAAGTGGTCTTGTAACATACTATTATTGTTTCATAGTCACATTTAACAATAATTATTCTTTGGAGAACTTTGTGTTACGTGGTTTTTGTAGAACTACATGTGATTTAGTGATAATAGCTTTCTTTAGTGATTACAGATTTAAAGGATTACTGAACTCTTCAGATTTTAAAACAACAGAATTTCCAAGAGGATTTTATTTTCAATTCTTGTTTACTTCCTAAATCATGCATTAATGTGATGTTTGGAAAATGAGCTAAATTTCTAGTGCTGAACCAGAGCCATCTAGAATGTGAATTTGAAAATTGAAAACAAATTGCTAATGTGTACTAGAAATGATGTATTATATGCAAATGTATTTACAAATAAAGCACAGTGTAAGTAGAAGTATGAGTGTGGAATGTGCACCTAGTTAGGAAATAAACCTAATTTTTGCATGCATGGTATGACACCCCATGGATTAAAAGGGTTTTATATATGTCAAAACTGTAGATCGGTGCCTAGCACACAGTAAGAGCAACAGTGTTTGCCTCCTCCCTCTCCTCTCCGTCCCCTTCCTCCCTCTCTTCCTCCTCCCTCTCCTCCCCCTCCTCCCCCTCCCCTCCCCTCCCCCTCCCCCTCCCCCTCCCCCTCCCCCTCCCCCTCCCCCTCTGCCTCCCCCTCCCCCTCCCCCTCCTTCTCCTCCCTCTCCCTCTCCTCCCTCTCCTCCCTGTCCCTCTCCTCCCTCTCCCTCTCCTCCCTCTCTCCCTCTCCTCCCTCTCCTCCCTCTCCTCCCTGTCCCTCTCCTCCCCCTCCCTCTCCTCCCACTCCTCCCCCTCCTTCCCCTCCCTCTCCTTCCTCTCCCCCTTCCCACCCTCCCTCTCCTCCCCCTCCCCACCCTCCCTCTCCTCCCCCTCCCACTTCCCCTCCCGCTCCCCCTCCTCCTCCTCCCCCTCCTTCTCCTCCCCCTCCTTCTCCTCCCCCTCCTTCTCCTCCTTCTTCTTCTTCTTCTTCCTCTTCTTCATCATCATCATCATCGCTGTTATTCACCCTCTCTCTTTCTGGATTCTTTGACTTGTATATGAGATTAGATTCCTGGCTCAATTATTTTAGTTCTTTTATCCTTTTGCTATTCCACCTGAGCCAATTCCAAGCTTTGAGACAATTGAACCCTTTTCTGCTTCCAGAATTTCACCTGGGCTATTTGGAGTACCAGCATTTGAAACTGAGCCTTACATTGCTCTGCAATCCTCTTATTTATCTCTAGTCAACTAATTTCTCTCTCTCAAAAAGGAAATTTCAAACTTAAAAAAATTTTAAAGTTTTATTTTAAATTGACATAATAATCGTACATGTTTATAAAGTATGGTGTTATCTTTTGATCCATATATACAGTGTGTAATGATCAAATTAGGGCAATTAGCATATTCATGATCTCAAATATTTATTCATTATTTCTTTGCGGTGAGAACAATAAAAATCCTTTCTTTTAGCTATTCTGAAAGAGACAATATATTATTGTTAATTACAGACACGCTACTGTGCAAGGTAACACTAAAACTTATTTCTCCTTTCTAACTGTATCTTTGTACCTGTTTATCAACCTTTCCCTCACCTCTCCTCCCCTCTCTACTTCCCAGCCTCTTGTTACTATTCTGTTCTTTACTTCTATGAGATCAACTTCTTTAGCTTCTGCATATGCGTGAGATAGTGCAGTGTTTGTCTCTCTGAACCTGGCTTATATCACTTAACATAATGTCCTCCAGGCTCATCCACGTAGCTGCAGATGACAGTATTTAATTATTTGTTATGGCTGAATAGTCTTCCATTGTCTAAACAGACCACATTTTCTTCATTCATTTCTTGATGAACACTTAGGTTGATTTCATGTCTTATAAAATCTTTATTGCCTCCTTGAAACCTTAACTGCAACTTGCTTTTCTTGCTCTGTTTTAGCAAATGATCTCACCTCATTCTTTGTTATAAAAGAAGCAAAGTGATTAAGCTCACACCACACACACACACACACACACACACACACACATTTTAAAAACCCTTCAACTTCTCTCTTCAATGGCTCAAAATAACTCCCAGTGTCACCCAGTTTTTTTCCTTTCTTTTTTCTGCCTCGGTGATGGGGGGTTCAATTTATTTTCTGGTCTTTCTCCTGCTATTCTTTTGGTCAAGGCTTATTTTAGTTTCTCACAAACCTTGGTCTCTCACCTCCTATCTAAGATATTTTGAAATATAGCCCTCTTCCTTTTGCTTCCTTCTTCTTAGACATAAAAAATTCTATCCTTCTCTTAGGAAAAAAAAATTCTTTAACCAATCAATATTCTTCTTCACTGTGAACTTTTTCACAAACATTAAAAGTCTTGATTGCGCTACTTTACCTACCATTGATCCTCAACTCACTGATTCTAAAAGACTAATGATACAGAAGAGCTTTTCTAATTGCCTCATCAATGACCTGTTTTTCTTGATCATTATACTGATTGGGGAACATCTATCATTTCTGACTCTGTTCTCTGGTATTACAACATGAATTTCTCAACACTTGCTGACAACATGATCCGAGTCTCTTAAAGACTTCTTTCTTCACCTTACTATTGTGTTTTCACTGATGGCTGCTTCTGCTTTGTTGGAGTCTTCTCCTTAAGATTCCCTGATATTCTTTCTTGCCATGTCTCCTCCCCTCTTCTTGATTTCTCTGTTTTAATATCCTTATCTCCTTTAGTATTTCCTTTTCTTGTGTCTATCCCTCCTATAAAGCCAATTTCCCAAAGGTCTATCTTTGGTTTTCTCTTACTACTCCATGGTCCCTTCCATTAAAGATCTTGCTTCCTTCACTTACTTATGTGGCTTTAAATTTCACACATTGTCATATGGGAAGAATATATAGTTCTTCTATCTTACATACACTATGTACACTTACAACATATATCATAAATGCATGATGAAAGTACTATGAACTCTTTCCATCTTTCTATTAATGATCTATCATCTCTCCATTCTCCATCATTATTTCTGGCTCTGTTTTCTCTCTCCAACTATAGCGCACATTCTTAAATACTTGCTGGCAACATGACTTGAATATCTTTAAGACTGCCCTCTTGACCTTAGTATTAATATTCATTTATTTGCCAAATTCTGAGTATGCCATTTCTAAGGGCCTCATATCTACCTCTCCTAGATCCATTCATACTCCCAGTTTAATAGTTCAAGCTTCTTCCATTTCTTACTTAAAATATTTGATTAATCTCATTGTATTAGGGTTCTCCAGAGAGACAGAACTAATAGGATATATATATATATATATATGAGTTTACTAGTGAGAATTGGCTCACATGATCACAAGATGAACTCCCACGATAGGCATCTGCAAGCTGAGGAAGAAAGAAGCCAGTAGTGGCTCATTATGAGTCAAAAAGCCTCAAAAGCAGGGAAGTCAACAGTATAGCTTTCATTCTGTTGCCAATGGCCTGAGAATCCCTGGCAAACCACTGTTTTATGTCCAAGAGTCGAAAACCGAAGAAGCTGGAGCCCAATGTCCAAGGGCAGGAGGAATGGAAAGAAGAATCCAGCATGGGAGAAAGATGAAAGCCAGAGACTCACCAAGCCAGCTTATTCCACCTTCTTTTATCTGCTTTGTTACAGCCACACTGGCAGCCAACTGGAGGGTGCTCACCCATATTGAGGGCGGGTCTTCCTCTCCCAAACCACTCACTCAAATATTAACCTTCTCTGGCAACATCCTCACAGAAACCCCCAGAAACAACACTTTACCAGCTATCTCAGCATCTTTCAATCCAATCAAGTTGACATGTGGTATTAACCATCACATTCATGTTTTTGTTTTTATTTTTGTTTACATTTAATTAGAAATCATCCCCTTCAATCCATCTTTTACCTATATAACATATTTTTCTAAAAATTCAAATATGATCATATAACTCCTTTGCTAAAATATCCAACCTGATAGTCTTTTTTTTTTTCTCTAGGATAAAGTCCAAATTTCTTAGTCTCCAAAGAGTTCTCCATAACCTGCATTTCTAGTTTTATCAGCATCATTCCATCAATGTACCAAACACTGGGTAGACAGGACTATTTGGAGCTCTGTTTATTGGATCTCAATTCTGAATCAAGTCTGCTCATCCAGCCAAAACACATCCTCCCATCCTTATCTGAAAGTTGAACACATAAAGCTTTTAATAGTGCACAGTCATCATTTTTAATAGTGCATATGGATATTTTATTATCACTTGGTGATATTTTCTCTTATATGTTAATATGCGACTCCAGTGCCACCTCTTCTATTTTGCTTGATCCGATTCTGCCAAGTAGGAATTCATCACTCACTCCTCAATCTCTCATACTACTTAATACATTCTATATTGCCTTATGGGTAGTTTGGTTTGCCTTTCTCCTTGAAGAATATGGTCTGAAGTCAAAAGAACTTTAAATTTTACCTTTACCTTTTGCCAGCTTGTCAACTTCTTGATCTATTTGGCTAAGGCATAATGTTTAAAATACCGAGCATAATGCCTGACACCTATTTAATATTTAACAAATGTCATTTCTGGTTATTTCCCTTTTCTCTCTCTCTACTTATTTTCTAATACCTAGCACAGAGCAAATAGTAAATACGATTTTTTCTTGCTGTTCAATTACATTCAAAGAAAGTTATAGGAGGACTAACTTAGATATCTCGTCCAGTAAATTTTTAAGGTTTAAGAAATCAAAATACCCACCTGGCAGCATTTGGAATTATTAGCTCCGTCCTTACTATCACATGACAACTTCACATTGTTAACTATAATGACAAAATGTGGGAGTACTGTCAGGCACTGTGCCAAGCACTTTTTATACATTATTTCATCCCTACATTAATCTCAAGAAGCAGAGGTTATTATTACATCAAGGATTCCACAGACAGGAAGTAATAAAGTTGGAATAAAAGACTAAGTAGTCTGACTGAGTTTAACTGTTATCACTATTACATTAACTTTACTTCTGTTTCTGGCCTCAGTTCTCCTACTTTCTGTATATCAATTGATTAACTGAAAAATATTAGAGCACCGAGATTGGGTGTTTTGCAAGACAGGAAAGAGATCCAAAGAGTTGAAGTTTGAATATTGGAATAGGTAGTTGATGGTAGAATTTGAAGGAATAATGGTATCAGAGTATAATAATAAAAAGATTTGGGTCAATGAAATGGTAAACCAAATAAAGGAAAACTATTCAAATGACCTATATAAATATTAATCCAGTAGAAAGCTCCTTCATATGGTTTATGAAGAAGATGCAACTCACCAGAGTTATATACCACTGTATATGACTTGATTCGGGCCCACTGAGTAGATAACACGTACAGTGATGCTAATATGCAAGAAATGTGTACCCTGTATACTCTGCCCCGAGAAGACATACATGTTACCTTTCTTTATGCATGTAAAATGTGGTTAAATACAATTATGCACAACAATGTTTTGGTTAACAACAGACTGCATATACAATGGTGGGCCATAAGATTATAATACTAAATTTTTACTCTGCCTTTTCTATGTTTAGATATGTTTAGATACACAAATGTTCATCATTGTGTTACAATTGCCAACAGTATTCAATCCAGTAACATGCTGTAAAGGTTTGTAGCCTAGGATCATATAGCCTAGGTGTGCAGTAGGCTATACCATCTAGGTTTGTGTAAGTACACTCTATGATGTTCACACAATGACAAAATCACCTGGTAACACATTTCTCTGAAAGTAAGCCCATTGTTAACACATGACTGTAATTATAAAACAATTCCTAATTTTGGTATTAGATTTTTTGAGGCTTTGTTGTATACAGTTGCACATTTATAAATTTCGGAATAACAAAAATTATTAGAAAGTTAAGCTTGATATAGGAATATGCAAACATGTCTTTGCTGAATTCCCATAAAATGAGATTTCAGAAACAATATTTTTAATGTAATTTATTTATAATGAGAATTATATGTGCCATTTTGAAAACTAGTGTGCATTCAATACAGTTTGCACTTATATAATTTCTTGATTGCTGTGTAATTTTCCCCTAAATGAGATGTTGAGCTTAATCTACCAATAGAGTAGGTCATTCATGCTCAAAAGCCCATCTCTAGATAGCGAAGTGGAATACTTATTTAAGCACTAAAAGCACAGCTCATGAAGGATCATAGGGCAAAGAAAAGATTAGGAAGGCTTTAAAATGTTTGTAGGGAGAAAATAGAAGACAAAGCTTATCTCAAAATTTCAGAAAACCAGGAAGATGCCACTACATTAAAAGCTTCTGCACATAGAGTGTTTTTTGTTTCTTGGATTATATATGAAATAATTACTTTGGGATTTTAAGCATTAGTAGAGCCTTAGGATCTTTCAGTGTACTTTTCTTAAATAACATTTTGCTAACTGTCCTTTGTGACTATAGGATGCCAGGTGTAACTTGAAATGATAAGTCCACTTTACTTCACCTTTCAAGGGTTTTTCCTCTCCTGACAAAGACAGTCAGCTAATAGTTATGTGCTCTTGTTGTAAGGCATGCTAACTTACCCTTCTTTCTGAGGTAAACAAGTTTAAATGTGAAAGTTTTTGTTGTTAGCATACACCTCCTACCTCAAAAAGATAAATGTGACATGAGCTGGCATTTCTCCATAAGAAAACAGATTTAGGATGATGATCAGGTTACATCAGAGAAATTAGGGATAGGCATGACTACCTACCAAGAAATCTGTAAGTGATAATTGTTACTTGTCATTTTCTCTATCATAAAGTTGTTCTATTTGGGAGAAGACTGAAAAGAGCTCTTCGTATTCTCCATTAAACTGGAGATAAGTGTAGTTTGGGTTTTCTTTAAAAAATTTGTAACCATCTTTCCTTTAGTTTGTGAGGTGTGTGAAGTGACTATGATTCTATAGCTACATTTGTGTGGGTGCTACAGCTACTGCCTTGAGATCTAAAGCTAAACTTACATGCTTTGAATGCGAGGAAAATGAAGGTGTTTATGGGATTTAAAGTTTCTGAAACAAATGTCCTAAGTTTGAAATTTTAAAAAACTGCTAGATTTCCCCAGATCTCCTATTGAAATGTGTTGATTGTCTTCTACATCTTGGTTGGAAAGTTTACAAAATATTGCACTAAGGAAATGCCACTGACACTGAGACCTTTTAGAAGACAGCCAGATGACCCACCCTGCTGTCACAGCCTTCAGTGCCACCATTCTGCCTGTTTGAAACGTGCACAATTAAAAATGTGTCCTTGCTGTTTTTCACATAAGCAGATTAAATTGAACAGACTTTAACAATAATATTTTGATAAAAACCAAACAGTAAACAATACCTGGCCATCTGTAATACAGTTTAATACATATTTACTATACTGATGTCTCATTTATCCAGCAGTAAAAGATGAGGTATTTCATGCACAGACATTTTCCAAATAATTCAACCTTACCCCTTTGTGTGCCAAACCATTTTATTTATTTTTATTCTGTGTTAAAATTTTATAAAATGTATTTCTATGCCATCCAACACACAAACTATAGCATTATAATTCACCTTTTCTTGATGACGCAAGAGCATCATTCTGAATGAACACGCCTTCCTATGGAGCAGTTCATCTCAGTGTGTGCTTTTTTCTATCACCTTTCTTGATATCATTTGTCACTTCATTGCTGTCAGAGTAACTGCCTCTCAGTTTTTATTCCTACCACCCAAACTTTCATTCTGTTATTATTATAATCTTTTGAGTGTTAGGAAGTCAGGTAATCAAACTTTAAAAAATTTCTATGTATACAATTATACATGTTCATAATAATAGAAATAAAAATAACAGTGATGGAAGTAGGAAATAGCTAAAGTTTTATTGTTAGCATTTGCTCTAATAATATCCTTTGATCTTTTTGCTATAAACACACACACACACACACACACACACATATATAGTTTGCTTAAAAATAACCAAATTTGGCCAGGCGCGATGACTCACGCCTGTAATCCCAGCACTTTGGGAGGCCGAGGCGAGCGGATCACGAGGTCAGGAGATTGAGACCATCCTGGCTAACATGGTGAAACCCCGTCTCTACTAAAAATACAAAAAATTAGCCAGGCGTGGTGGCGGGCGCCTGTAGTCCCAGCTGCTGGGGTGGCTGAGGCAGGAGAATGGTGTGAACCCGGGAGGCGGAACTTGCAGTGAGCCGAGATCGCGCCACTGCACTCCAGCCTGGGAGACAGTGAGACTCTGTCTTAAAAAAAAAAAAAAAAAAAAAAATTATATGTCTCTGAATGAAGGTAGAAAGAGCCAGTTGAGTGGGACCATCACTTTGACTTGCGCCAGGTTGCTAGAGTTGAGGCTGGTCTGTAGAATGGGTAAAGCCAAACTAAGGACATTTTTAGTTCTACCTAGGAATGTGAGCATCTTTGAGAATGAAGGTACAGTCTGGAATCAACAGCAGCAGGCAGGGAGAGAGAAAGAACTACAGCTAAATGCAGGAGTCCGGCAAAAGTAGTTTGTTTTCTTCATAATTGGAGCCAGAGATAAACACAGTAGAGAATAAAGCATAAAATGATTTTTTTCTTTTTAAAATGCTATGTAGTTTATAATTTATAATTCTTAGCAGCTGTCAGTTTTGAGGGAAAAAAGTAGATGCTTTATCCAGTGTGCAAAGGCATGAAAGTCCTATTTTTGACAGAAATAAAGCTACTAAATTTATAAGAACATAACTCATTTGGAGAACTATATCAATGTGTCATTTTTGACAATGTAGAATATCAGTGATAAATAGAGATCAGAAATAGAATTTGGAATAATATATATTTCTGGATTCAAAGGCAACATTTAAAACGATAATCACACTTCTATGCCTTTATTACTGTTAAAAAAGATAAATAAATAAGATGATGTAATTAAGCCTGATAAAATTCTGGAGTTGGAAGAGTCGTTAGAAATCTCCCTGTCTAGTATTTGTATAGTTCCCTGGAACACTATCCTTCAAGATGGTATGTACACACACACACACACACACACACACACACAGTGTTCCTTTGTCAAATAACTTAGGAAACACTGCAAACTATATCTCTCTTGCTGGAGATTCATGGTGCAAATCAGTGTTGTAAAAATTCTAAGTCCTGCCATAAACAAAATCTGTTTAACTGTGTTTAAACAAACATTGCCCAAGTATATTTGAACACAGGACACTTTGTTTGCTTCGTGTAGGTTTTAAAATCTTACGTGGAACAACTTGTGGGAAATGCTGATCTCATCCTAAACCCTTATTTTACATACAGAAAATTATGTCCAGGGAAGGTTCATGAAATTTAAAAATAGTAAATCCGGAACCCAAATCAACACATCATGTTACCTTTCCCTGCGAGTCACTCTTTCTCTGACTTGCCTAATTCTGCACTCTCATTTTCCATTGCATCCAGCATCTTATTTTTCCCTGCTCCTCCAGCATCTCTACCCTGTAAAAGTTCCTCTGTATTCAGTTTTGGGACTACTCACCCACTCATAGCCTGGTATATATCACCTTTACCTTTGATGCCATATTCAGCTCCAGCCCTGATTTCTCATGGAAGTATCGCTGTGAAATTACTGGCAGCTGTTAGGTTTATTTGTATATTTTGTCTTTATTTCAAACCCAGAATGTCTAAAATCAAATTTATCTCCCTAGCAAATTGTCTGTCCATTTAAACTTCTCTATTTCTGGTAACAAAATCATTCAATTTTGAAGGCCTTTGTTTTTACAGTCAGTTTTGAAGTATTTATGCCTCACATTATTTAGATCCAGTCATATTCTAATTTCTCAGGTTATTTTTCACTTAAAGATCATCCTAATTCACCCCCTCTCCTCCCTTCTCTATTTTATATTTGCATTTATAGCTGCAGTACTAAAAATTTCATCTCTTAAACCAGTCTTTTTCCATTTTATTATTATTTATGTAATTAAAAAATGTATTTAATTTAAAAGATTGTGGGTTCATAGTAGGTGTATATATTTATGGGGTACATGAGATATTTTGGTAAAGGCAATGTGTAATAATCACATCATGGAAAATTAGGTGTTCATCCCCTGAAGCATCTATCTTTTGTGTTACAAATAATCCAGTTACACCTTTTCAGTTATTTTAAAGTGTACAGTTAAATTATCATTGACCATAGTCCCCCCTGTTGTGCTATCAAATACTAGATCTTATTTATTCTTTTCAAGTACTTTTTGTACCCATCATTGTATTATAATTTAAATATGACTCCTAGGTTATTCACTAAAAAGCAAGTTTTATCTTGTTAATTCCGTGTGCGGGAACTCTTAATGTGTATCCATTTCCTGATGTCCTTGTCTGTTTTCGAACATCCAAAACCTGGCCACACATCATCTGCTGGTGGAAATGACCTTAGGCTCCACATTCTCTTCAAAGTCACCACTCTGCTCACTGAGATAAATGCATATCTGATTGCCTCCTTTGGAAAGGCTTATCAGAAACTCAAAAGAATGCAACCATTTGTCTCTCACCTACCTGTGACCTGGAAGCCCCCTCCCTGCTTTGAGTTGTCCCCACCTTTCTGGACTGAACCAATGTTCTTGGTTCTTACATATACTGATTGATGTTTCATGTCTCCCTAAAATGTTTAAAACCAAGCTGTGCCCCGACCACCTTGGGCACATGTCATCAAGACCTCCTGAGGCTGTGTCACAGGTGTGCACCCTCAACCTTGGCAAAATAAACTTTCTAAATTGAGGCCTGTCTCAAATTTTTGGGGTTCACACCAGTTAAGGTCAGTGAGAAGTAAGGGGGTAAATAAAGGGAGAATAGATCATGTTTATTGTTTCTTTTGAGAAAACATAAGAAAATAGAGTCTGTTCGATTGACAAACAGATGAGCTGTAAGTCAGGATACGGTGAGAATGAACAGCATGGCTAGATCCGCGCTTGGGGGTGGTCTCCTGTGGTGTTCTTTCAAAGATCACTAGTGCTCCAAATGACATTATACATTATAGTCATATTAGCTCACTGCAGCTCATCACTTCATTAAAATAGTCATCTGACTCATCCAAGTCTAAGAAGGAAAAAAATTCTAGTTCAAGCACTTTGCTGAGGTGCAGAAATACTGCCTGAGGGAACTGTTACTCTTCACGGGGCTACTCAGGCTTTCTCTCCCTGAGGATTAAATGCCTGCTAAGAAAGTAAGCCTTAGTTCCAGAATCCTTTCTCATTGGATTTGTAATGATAGGATGTTCTATAGAACTTTTCTGCGTGTCTTGGATACATAAATTGGTTTGGCATGCTAATTGAATAAAGTATGAAATATAGAAGAATGATCAAGTACATGGGGTGCAATAACATGATGTAACTATATGGAAAGAGATTTTTCAGTATGTGAAAGAAGTGTAGAAAACCATACTGAGCTCTTTTTGTTTGTTCAGAGGCCAATACCAGAAATTCAAGAGACTCTTAGAGATCCTGTTCTGAAATATGTCAGTTGGTCCAGTTAGTCATGCTGAGATGTGAGAACAGATGATTACATCCTTTCAACCCCTTTGATTTGGGTATTCGGTTCAGTTTGATTAATTTTTCTATAAGGAGATGACTTCCTTATTTAAAGAAGTTATCTCACTTTATGTATTTTGATCTTTTTCTGCTATCATAATTTTTAAAAAGTCAATGAGTGCTTGATGAAAAACAGATTCCTTCTTTATGCAGTCGAGACTGAAAACCATAAACATCATTCCCTTGCTGATACAGATAACAAAAATTGATGGTGGGAGTGGAGAAGAGACCATTTGACTCCATTTTGTGGATTTTCTGGAAAGAAGCACTTTTAAATAAATCACTTTATCAGTATTTGAGCAAAATTGTCAGACTCTAGGTTTCACGAATTTAAAAAGAGCACTTATGAAGTTATTCACTAACAGGATTTCAGACAAAGGCATCTGAGCTCTCAACATTTTATCCCAAATGCCAACCTTTCTCTTTTCTCCTTCCTTCAGACTTCACTCCCTTTCTCTCTCCTTCACTTCCCTTCACGTCTTCCTTCTCAAATACGCATTCAATAGATACTAGCTTTTGTGTTTTATTTTCAGTGCTTTGTGTTTGCAGAACTATCTGGGGAAAGTGAAAAACGACTCTCTAAAGATTTTCTCTAAACCAGCAGTGCACACTGTCTGCACAGCAGCCCTCCCCTCACTCCCTCCAAAAAGGAGATAAAAACCAGTCCTAGTTTCTTATTGTTGGGAGTTGACAACTAATCCACACTTATGTTAAATTGTTGCATGGAGAAAAAAGTCAGATATCGTTTGACAATAATAAAAGAAAGTTAGATGCCAGTGCAAACTATGTGTGTAAATTAAAAAAAATACCTGCACACGTTGAGACAAGAGACTGAGCTATTGTGTGCCACCTAAATGTCCAATTAGGAGGAGGGCAAATTGCCTATAAAAGGTAGCGTGCTGTGAGAATGGGAGGGGCTGTTGGCTCCATGTGCAATAGTATAAGATTCTCTGCTGTGATAATTGCTATTTTTGGCCTTCCAAGTGTAGCTGAGAATGAAGCAGCTTATATTGGCCTGTATGCATTTAGACAGTTGGTGATACCAAATCCAATTATCCTCAGCTGCATGACCACTGAAGCTGTTTTCATCTGTGAGTGATTCCTTACAGCAAGGAGAGGGAGACAACACTAATACTCTTCTATAAGGCATGGGTTGGGGTGTGGGGAGAGACCATAACAAGAGGGCTAACATAAAGCAAAACAAAAAAGATTAGGAGGGAAGAGAACAAGGCTGATGGTGAGCTAGCATTGAATGAAAGGATTTCTAAGCTGCTATCATTTGCAAATACCTTTTACAAAAGGCCATACCACAGCCTACCAGGCTGATCAAAAGCTGCTAGTTATCAGCTAAACATTTTCATTGGCCTAAAATGTATTCCCACAATTTTTTTTTACATTTGTGATTCTCACCCTGACAGCACTAGAATTGCATGAGAACTTTTCGAAATGCTGATACTCAGGTCCCAGCCCAAATCAAATAAATCAGAATCTCTTTTTATGTTTAAAAAGACCCCCAGGGGAATTCTAGTGTGCAGCCAGACTTGAGGACCACTTAGGGAAGGAACACTAAAGACAATGCAGACGTCCTTAGTATGCAGGAATTTCCAGGCATTTACATTTGCAAAATTAGGGCTAAAATATGTGAGGAGCTCTCTTCTGTTAAGGTGACTTCTAACCAGTGTGACACATTTTGCCCTGCTTTTTGTTGACATAAAGTTGTATGTGGCTGCCATAGACCAAACTGTAATCTTTAACAGCAATGCTTCCAAATATGTCAACAAAGCCACTGGACAGAAATGTTTGGGAAATGCTGTATTTTGGGGAGTTTTTAGAACTCTTTTTTTGAGTATTGTCACATGTGTACTTACTGTATGCTAATGTATATTTTTAATCTCCAAAGTTTCTTAAACTTATTTGATCAAACATGTTTTGCAGAGAAAGAGAGTATCCATATAGTTTCCTGTTCCACAAAATACACTTTGGAGAAGATCTGTTTAGTCTCCACACCCTTCACCTCCTACCCTCAAAACTCTCCCTTCGTCATTCCTATCCCATAACTTCTGACACTGACAAGAGTTATGCTGGTTCTGATTAGAATTCTGAATATCAGTAAAACATTGCCACAATTGAGATGTATGTAAATATATATCTTTCACAGTACTTCAGTGGACATGGTCCTTGCCCAGTGAGCTATTGATAATGACCTGTCAAGCCATAGAAAAAACACCTGTTTTTTATCATTAAGTTCCAAAAAGTCACAAAACTGGACCATTGCTAGCTCTTTAGTGGGAGTCAGCATTTCTATGTATACTAAAGTTTTGTAAGTGTCAAAAAAAATTGCTATCAATGTACTGTTACACCCTACTTTCTATTGAGGGAGTCTGCAATGCCTTCATTGCACTGCAGATGTCAACCTCAAAATTGGGGAAAAGTATCTGGGGACTCCCAGACCATTTCCTGTTTATTCTCTTCTCAGGCAGATTAAGCTACAGCAAAGAGGAGTTAGGATAGCATTTGTTTATTTCCAGAGAGGTCAAAATTGTTCATTGAGTAGATTAAATCCTATGAAGAAAAATACCTATGGTTAGAGAGGTTCACTCACTCCATTTCTCCGTCAATGTCTGCCTTCTTTCCTTCCCTAGGTGCTTACCAACTACTTCCCCATTTCTCTCTTTCTTCAATCACTTTCCTTTACTCTTCTTGTTGTGTTTTTTTTTTTTCCTTTGGTTGTCATGTCATTCTCTTTTCCATTTAAATCTTTATGATTTAGTTTCATTTAATGATCTGAAAAGTTGTGTAGACATAATAGCCAAATAATTGCCTATTAATTTATCAGCACTACTCAGTGATATAGGTTTTCTGAAATAAAACTGTGTGTGTTTAAACTTAATCAAATAAGTTCAAATATTCCAAATATAAGAGAGATTTTTTTTTCTACAAAGCAACTTAAGATGTTTAGTACATTATAATTATGTTTTAATTAGTTGTTAGGATATTTTATTAGGTTATGTTAATAATGTAACAAATCTGTAAACAATAACATTCTAACTCTAATGGGATATTTTATTAGGTTATGTTAATATAACAAATCTGTAAACAATAACATTCTAATGGGATATTTTATTAGGTTATGTTAATAATGTAACAAATCTGTAAACAATAACATTCTAATTCTAAATGGATTTTTCTCATGTAAAAGGATGGGCAAAGATACTTTCACTGAAGGCAAAAGAATAAAAAACAGTGGCATTTTAAGATGTGTTTAGATATTTTCCTTGGACAATATTTAAAGTTTTCTTTGAGATTACGGATACTTTTCCAACTACCAAGTGTGATAAGACAGCCTCTTGAGGCCCTCCCCAAAGTGGAGAAGTTTTATTACTGCTCAGGGCCTTTTCATCCTTTCATCTTTGTAAGGTGAATAAATTGTTTTCTATGCCGTATTCAATCTGTAGATCTTTTCTATTGAGACGCAAATCTTCTTTTGCTCTTTGCAGCCATATTTTTCAAATCTTATGATATTTTCCAGAAGAGTAGGGCTTTGAATATATCAATGGACTGAGACGTTAAGAATCTAAATGAAAATCAGGAAAGTCAAGATCTTTGCCAATCTCATTGGTTCATTGTTTGAGAGGATATTTTCTTAATATACTGCCTTGAATTCATAAAGTCCTTTATATTTCTAAAATAAATTTTAGATTAATCATCTCATGAGACTTTTTCCTTGTGGCAAGGACATAACCACTTCTGCCAACTATTACGTACAAAGAAGGAAAACGTTTTTTTTTTTTTTTTTTTTTTTTTTTTTTTTTCTGAGACGGAGTCTCGCTCTGTCACCCAGGCTGGAGTGCAGTGGCGCAATCTCGGCTCACTGCAAGCTCTGCCTCCCGGGTTCACGCCATTCTCCCGCCTCAGCCTCTCCGAGTAGCTGGGACTACAGGCGCCAGCCACTGCGCCCGGCTAATTTTTTGTATTTTTAGTAGAGACGGGGTTTCACCGTGGTCTCGATCTCCTGACCTCGTGATCCGCCCGCCTCGGCCTCCCAAAGTGCTGGGATTACAAGCGTGAGCCACCGCGCCCGGCGAAAACGTTGTTTATGAGAGTCACACGACATAACTCCAGTCACGCGAAGGATTAGGAGAGAATCACAACCAGGACCCGTATCCTGAATACTAGTTTCTTGTATTCAGATCTCCACTCTTATCCCTAGCCTAGGGGTAAAAATATAAAAGAACAAAAAAAGTATAATAGTAGTAAGAAATGACAGTGGAGAAGCATCCTTGTATCTTAGCCTTAGAGTAAATAAACTGGTTTTTGAAAATGGAAATGTTTTGTTAATAAGTAAAAGGAAATATTTTAAGATAAGAAATAATAATATAAAGAAGTTTGGAATGAAATGTGTTTCAGTGATACTTTCACAAACAATTATACTTCAGACCTATGTATCAGTTTCCTTTTCCTTCTTATTCCCCCTTCCCATTCCTTCCCTGTTTTCTTTCCTTCTTACTTTTTTTTTTTTCCCCTGAGACAGAGTCTTGCTCTGTCACCCAAGCTGGAGTGCAGTGGCATGATCTTGGCTCACTGCAACTTCTGCTTCCTGGGTTCAAGCAATTCTCTTGCCTCAGCCTCCTGAGTAGCTGGGATTGTAGGCGACTGTCATCGCACCTGGCTAATTTTTGTGTTTTTAGTAGAAATGGGGTTTCACCATGGTGGCCAGGCTGGTCTCAAACTCCTGACCTCATGATCTGCCTGCCTTGGCCTCACAAAATGCTGGAATTACTGGTGTGAGACACCGCTCCCGGCCTCCTTCTTACTTTTTCATAATATATATATGATGTGAAGTTGGTCAAGGCAAAGTTTCAAATTGCTATTTTGATTGAGAATTAATACATTTTTAAGCTAAAATGGGGATTATTGGATCAACTTTTTACTTAACACTATATCTTGTCAACAAAGGAATCAAGAAAGATTGTTTTTTCTCTTAGGTAACATTCCGTAATGTCAGCAATAAGTTCAATAACCATTAGCGATTATTAGAGGATCAAGAAGAAATTGACAAGTACCTAATAATTTTCCTGGGTAGCAAACTCTGTCTTCCTGTTTTGCCCTCTGGGCTGAAATAAAAGATTTTTCAAGTTCCAGACAAATAGGTAGAAAATGCCTATACTTTATTCTTGTAGACTGCAGCATGTTCCAAGGCCTCAATATCTAATTATACTTACTAGAGAGTTTTGAAATAAAGATAACCCCTTTGGCTATTAAGTGTTTTAAAAATTATGGGAAGAATCCCAGAGAAATTTTCCTCCCTCCTGACACACACTTCTTCTCCTCCCCGCCCAAGCCCATTACATCTATTGATCAGAGAAGCCATATTAATCCATGTATGTACATTTCTTCATGGTATCCAAAAATCCTTGGGTTAATTTGAGTATGGGAGAGAATATAATTGCATAGAGTTATTTTGTTGATATTGCTGTTTCTGCTGATACATCAGCGATGAAGCAGCTTGGATGCTTTACTTACATGAATACATCAGCAGGGATAAATTTAATAAAGCAATAAGCATAATATTTGGCAAATATGATATTTGGGACAACCTCTTTACCTCTCTCAGCAGAAAGGACTAAGTGATTTTTTGTAATTTACCAACCACATCTGGATGATTCTATTCATCACATGCAGAGTGGGGATTTTAAATTACACAAGGTAGGCATACATTTTGAGTTTAGATAGAAAGCTCCATGTCAGGACTCAAAGATTCATAGACTTAAAGAATCTCATGTTTGGGATGTTCTACCTCAACCTGCTCTTTAATGCTTAAATCAACTCAAATTCCAACAGCTATCATCTGCCGGCTCTGTAATATGTGTCTTAGGCACATGCTCACATTTAGTGTTCCTATGAGGCATGGATTGTTGGCAAAGAAACTGCAGCCCTTGGAGGTTAAATAATTTGCCCCAAAATATACCATTAGCTTTGTATATAGTAAGTGGTGGATTCAAGATTTGAACTTCTACCTGTGTGGCTTTATAACTGATGTTCTTTAAATTGCCACCAGGTTATCTAAGGCCATAACACAAGTTACACGGAAGAATTCGAGAACACTGGGTTTTTGGCTAGCCAAATTTAGATATTGCATTAATCTGGTCTCTGACTATAGCTGAGAGTAGTTTTTGTTTTGACATCTGCAACTGTCAAGGCCAAACCTCTATAAATACTCTCTTCTACAGATAGATGACACTCATGAGGCTAGAACTTATATCTGAATATATGTATTTGTGTATATATACACAAACACACACAAAAATATTTGTAGATCTAAATGCACGTTTCTTTTCTCCCACTAAAGAAGGGGAATGAGCAGGTGGATCACGAGGTCAGGAGATCGAGACCACCCTGGCTAACACGGTGAAACCCCGTCTCTACTAAAAATACAAAAAATTAGCCAGGCAAGGTGGCGGGCGCCTGTAGTCCCAGCTACTCGGGAGGCTGAGGCAGGAGAATGGTGTGAACCCGGAAGCGGAGCTTGCAGTGAGCTGAGACCACGCCACTGCACTCCAGCCTGGGAGACAGCGAGACTGGATCTCAAAAAAAAAAAAGGGGGGGCGGGGATGATTTCCACATAAGATAATATTATCTGAATAAGGAGAAATATCAAATTATTTTTAAAATATGGACAACTGAAGACATAGCATGTATCTCTCTCATCAACAAAGAAAAAAAAATCATTCTTTGGAAGTACCCACTAATTAGTCTGTACCTGTTGCTGGGTATCCATAGGCCTCTACTCCCAACTGTCTAAAGTAGTATGTCCTGCCAATTACTTTGAACTTCAGTTTCTTCACCAATACAATGGAACAAGAACAAATTCTATGTCTGAAAATATTTAAAAAATTTTGTATTCATATATGGATTTTTTAATTACACTGCAAATCTTGGTTCTTCCAATTTTAAAACATATTTAATATTTATTGAGTGAGCATTGCTAAATGCTGAAAACTATTTTAAGCATTTTACATGTCTACCTCACTTAACCCTTATAGTAACTTTATCAAATATATACTGTTTCTACCTTTAATGTACAGATGAGGAAGCTGTTATAGGGAGAAATTAAATACTTTCTTATGCTCATAGAACTAGTAAGTGAGAGATCCAGGATTCAAGACTGAGCAATCAGAAACTAGAGAAAAAACTAAAGAGGTAAGCAGGAATTAGAATGTCTGTTTCATGAAAAGTCATTTGCAAAAATATTAGTCGTCTCTCCACTTTGCACTAGCCTTGGGGGAAGATTTCAAAGCAGAAATATTACTCAAAAGAAAAAAAAAATTGTTTTGGAAAGAGTTAACCTGACTAGAACTATCCAGGTCTTTCCCCTAATGGGCTGTTTCTCTCAAGTAGACTGTGGAGTTTTCCACCTTGTCCTACCTCCAAGTCCGAAGAAAAAAAACTATATGACTAATGACAGTGCAAGAGGAAAAGAGCGGCTTTATTTTCAGATTCCAGATGAAGTTTATGATGTTGTCAGAAAGAAAGCCATTTGACTTATAGCCTCAGTAGTCTCAGTATAGATTCTTTTTTGAGACATACACTAGCTGTGGAATGCTACAGCATAAATTAGGTTTTACTATAATTTATTTACTGTGTTTTATAATTCAGAAGTTTTGAGATTAAAACTTCAATAATAGGCACTTCTTAAAAATAATTATGATGAAATTATAATAGAGCAAGAGCTCTAGAGTCAGACTTGGGCTTGAATACTAGTTTAAGTTATTCAATGTGGCCATTTAAAAAAAATTTGTACTTTAGTTGTCTTATCTGGAAAAAATGGGGTAATAATGACCTTCAGGATTGTTTGGGGGTTAAATTAATAAAACTAAAGCATTTAAACTGCTCAGAACATAGGAGCTCATAAATTTCTGATTTCTGTTTTTTTTTTTTTTTTTTTGAGAAGCAATTTTGCTCTTGTTGCCCAGGCTGGGGTGCAGTGGTGCGATCTTGGCTCACTGCAACCTCTGCCTCCTGGGTTCAGGCGATTCTCCTGCCTCAGCCTCCCAAGTAGCTGGAATTACAGGCGTTAACTACCATGCCCAGCCAATTTTGTATTTTTTTTTTTAGTAGAAATGGGGTTTCACCATGTTGGTCAGGTTGGTCTTGAACTCTTGACCTCATGTGATCCACCCGCCTCAGCCTCCTAAAGGGCTGAGATTACAGGCATGAGCCACCGCCCAGCCAACCTCATAAATTTTCTTTGGGTGATGCTAGGTTGGATGAAGATGAACACTGGCTTCTCTCCCTCTTTTTAAAAATGTATGGTGACTATGCTGAAATTTTTCCCATTAACTGGTCACAACTGCTGTGTTTGGTTACAATTGTGTGTTGTATATTCCACTCCTTTGAATTTAATATAAGATTCATTCTTTAGATAGTTCCTTTTGTTAAATAAAACAATACTCCTTTCAAGGTGCGGAACTTTTTCAAATGATATATTCAAGATCAAATTAAATATTTTCCAATGGAATTAACTGTAATGGACATTTCTATAAAATGAATTCTTTCCCCACTCCTTTCAGTTGTAATGTTTGGATGTGGAAGATTTAGAAGGCAAACTCTAGTGTCAGAATGAGTTTTATCCTTGCTCACTCACAATTAATTTGTCCTTGGCAAATTAACCATGGTTACCAAATTTTAATTCCTCATCTTTATAATCTGTACATGCTATTTAATGTACATCAAAAATAAGTCTTCAATTAAAGTGGATTGTGTGATATTATTATATAATTTTATGTATTTTGCATTAATTCTTAGTTTATTGGTATTTTAACTGTTAGAAAAAGCTAAGGGTAATAAGAGGAATATAGTAATAAGATTAAATTTCTGCCCTATAATTTACAATATAAGAATCATGAAGTTTGTGAAGTATTATAAAATAAGTAGACTTTTAAATATAAATTTCAAAAATTTATAATTTATATTCTTAATATAAATTTCACAAAGCACAGAGTAATGTATGCCTAGACAAACTCTTCTTTCTGAAATTTGAAAGAGATGTCATAAATTTAGGCTAAAAATGCTTAATCCCAAAATGACCAGTCCAGTCAAAACTGGAAGCAAAATATCACATAAATTATTTGCTGCTAAATATCTGGTTTATTTCATATAAACTGATCATTTTAATAGTCACAAGATCATCATAAAATATTAATGAAGAACATTATTTTTCAAGATTATTATAGTTTTAAATCAAAGTACACTAATACTTTCCTACATGGTATTTAAACATAACAGACAGAATTAACTGACAAGTGGTTGGCAAAAGTGGACTTATTTGCAAACGATTACACGTCCAACATAATATTATAAAAAGTGTCTAGAAATTTGTTGGTTCTCAGTGCAAATAATTAGTTATTTATAATTAGTAATTTTATATTTACAGTGAAATTTAAAGTAATTTTATTACCAATCACTCTAAAATAAAAGATATTTACTTTCGAATGGTTCTTCAAAGGAATTGAAAAGCAAGTAGAAATTGAAATAATATTTAGTAATGGGATTATTGCTGAACTATCACAAAGAAAAAATACATTTTTTAACTGTGTCGGTCAGTACAACCCTTGATTTAGAATTCTCTTAAATGAATTATTTCACTCACTGCAAAATTATTTCACATTACAATGCTACACTTACATTATTGTCACATGAATGGCATGGTTTGTACAGTTCATATTAGGATTCTAAATATATAGGAGTTATATAGTCATGGAGAGAAACTAATGTGACAATTCAGAATGATAGAAATTTTGGAAAAGTGGAATTTCCACAGAAATTTGATTTCTCAACCCCAAACTTCATGTAAGAAATGTAAAGCCTATATTTATTTTTCAAATCAAAAGTAATTAAAATCAATTTTATTTTGAACATACTGCTACACCCCTTATGATGACTGGTAGTAAAGTATGCTGTGATCAAGTTTGGAATTCAGTGCTTACGAATTTCTTTTTGGAATCAAAACTCTTTACCAGTGACTCCAGTAGAGGGCACCATGCATAACTTCGCATCCTAAAAAGTCTCTGTTCTGCCTGCCTTCGGTTTTCTTAAGTCATGCAGGGGCTCCCTCTGCTGTCCTTTTAGACCAGAAAACAGATGTCAATGCGTTGACCCCAAATGTCACAATTGTTGTGCAATTACATTCTAAATATTATTGCATAATATTGCAGTTCCAGATTAACTACCCACAAGATTACAAGAAAAGATAGCAAACAAGTTGAGCAAGACTTAAATGCTTCTATAGTTCCTAACAAATGTTACTTCTAAAATGACCAGGTAGGCAAATAAAATCAAATAGTACCTGCGCATTGTACAGTAATAGGCGAGAATGACACATAGCCACTGAAACTGTGAACAATGGTGATTAGTTTAAAGAATCAAAATACTCGGGATGTGAGTGCATGTGTCTTTGTGCGTGTGGGTGTGCGTGTGTGTGTATGCTAGATGGGAAAGAGGGAAGGAAGAAGAAGACACTGCTTGCTTGGCTCCTACAACTATCTTTGATCCAAGTTATTTTCATTATACTTTTTTTACTTCATTTTAAGTGAAGACAGAGAATAGGTTTTGGTAAACTCTTAAGAGTTTGCCTAGTTATCTAACAGAATCAAAATAAATGAGATCATGTGTTTCTGCACATGCAGAGATACATATTGAGGCAATTACCTTGATAATTATTTTTTCTAAAATTACTTTTATATTAAATAGCAGGGTAATTGCCAAAAAAGTGTTTTTAGCTTGCCATGTATCTTGCTACATACCGAATATTGTCCAATTTCTGTAGCAAAGCAGTTAGCAAATTACAACTAGTATGCATTTTAATTTCCAGTGAATATTCTCATTCTTTACTTTCCTA
The DNA here is from genome assembly GCF_028878055.3 of Symphalangus syndactylus. Lineage (NCBI taxonomy): Eukaryota > Metazoa > Chordata > Mammalia > Primates > Hylobatidae > Symphalangus > Symphalangus syndactylus. The sequence continues at coordinate 62,453,106 of NC_072426.2, forward strand.
TCAGGGTTTGCCCGAATGCCACATATTAACAAATTTTGTTGGCCTTTATACCTTCAAGTCAAACACAAACCACAATTTCAAACAAAATTTTGGAAATTCTTGAAATGTTAAAATTTATCAGCTCCATTTTAGTAGTGCATATTAATAAATGGGATATTCAAGCTTTTGCAACAACAATAATAGAGCTGTTTTTATTAATTGGCCAAGTGAGTTTTCTAAGTGTTGATAACTAATGATTAACTATGGAATTTTAGTTAATGGGTAAATGATGATGAGGCAGAAAAAAGAAATGTTCTATGCAGTATATACATTAAATGGATATGTTGTCTGATCTTTTGGGTTACTCCTAACATTATCAGTGGTGGGGTTTTCGTGGGAGAAAACCAATGTTCTAAGCTCTTTCTGTAACATGAGGTTTTGAATATAAGCATTCTTTGTACCACTGACATTGCTATATTTGTAAAATAGTCTGGGACCAAAATTTGGAAAAAATATTATAAAACTATTACATTGATTTGCTTACCATTAAAATGTTATAATCCATGACCCCGTAGTCAGAGAACATTCCAAACAAATACAATAAAAACACAATGTGAAAAAAAATAGGGCTTAAAATTTGGAGAATTAACTTTTTAATTAAGTTGGTTCATTTGCCTGATGCCTGCTCTAGACTTTGAGGGTTACTTGGTGTGCAGAAGATAAAACGGTAAACTTCAGTGAGTAACGCAATTTTAGACATAGCAGACAAAAATCTTCACTAATATTTTAGAACAGATTTTTTATTTTGGTAGATTTCAAAGGATGGATTTTATTCCCCCAAGTTGGAATAATATTAATTAGAAACTTATATTTTTGAAAATTAATTTTTATTTCACACATAGTTCAGTTACAAAGCATGTAGAAAATTTAGATCACAACATCACCTTTAACATCCTCTTAGTTGTTCTTGAAGCTGATAGGACAGCCTTCTTGTCTTGGTTCCTTGATTTCTACTTCCAGTCCTTACAAATTGCTTACCTCTCAAAACAATTGACACCATAGTGAGAAAGCACAAAGCCCAAACCAAACTAAATATTTTATGTAATATTATGACTAAAATCAGATTTTATTCAGAAATAAAAAAATCCTGTGTCTATAGAGTCCAATAAAGCATTGCCATACAATGATAATTACAAAAAGTTGCAAATGATTTTTAGGTGATTTTATGTTAAAATCACCTAAAGTTTTGACCAGATATAGGTATCATAAAGATAGGACTGGGCACGCTTATGTTTGTGTGAATTTTTCTTTGGAATTGCTATAAAAGAAAAAAAAAGTGACTCAGATTCACACAACAGCCTTCTTGCTGTAACTAATCCCTCTAGATCTGGCTGAGTCGCTCAGGCTGTACTTCCTGCCTGAACCCGCCTATTGAACTGAAGACAGAACAAAAACAAAATAAAATTTCGGCAAAGATCCTTTTCATTATTTTTTAAGAATGCCAAAACTTGTCGAATTATTTGAACATCAAAGTGTCTTCCTGTCTCTCGCTCATTGTCTGTGGTATAAAATTCTTCATTCATTGTCTTTATAAAAAGAGGGCACAGATCTTTGCAAGGAGCTTTGCAAGTAACCTGTGCATATTCCAGCAATGAAAAGGCCTTGCAGATTCATAAAACTAGAGCAAATCAAACTCTCTTTAGAAAAGAGTTACTTATAGAAATATCTTGAAATCTCAAAGGACATTTTCTTTCTTTCTTTCTTTTTTTTTTGAGAAAAGCCTCTATAAAATAATCTGCTTAAAATATGAGGATTTTTTCTTCCCCATTTTTTAAAGATAAGGATAAAGACTATAGATAATTCATGTGGATCAAAGCATGTTGGTTTAGTTATCTGTTGTAAGGTTTTACTTGAATCTTTTACAAAAGATTTTTGGTTAAGTCTTGTTAGGTCTCTGTTTTGCAACTCTAAGCTCTATGTTATTTATAATATTTTAACAAGGATTAGTGGAAGTGAGGTAAAGTGATGAACTTCCACATTTAAATAGTATTTCTTCTGGCAAATTTTAGTTAAAATATGATAAATTATATTTGCACAGACAAAATACACTGATAAAGCATCCGTCTGCCAGTGACTCACAAGGCCAAGTCTCCCTTGTGTACATTAGTCCGTGGAAGACATTTCACAATAGAAACCCTTCTAGAAAATGGACTCATTTGGTCTGAAATGAGTGAGAAATTCAGTCTGAAATATTGGTGAGAAACAATCCTAGTTCTCACCTCACTATCATGATTTCACCACTGGTTTGATTAGAACTTTTAGAAAGTTGAACCCCAACTAATTTTATGTGGGGTTGGTTGAATCCCAACCCCACATAAAATTATGTGATTCCATCATTTAATGATTCTAAATCCCCTGGAAGACACATTATCAAACAATACATTGCTCAGGGTAATATATTACCTTTGAAGCCTTTCATTCCAGAGAGATGGGCTGAAGGGCTTACTCCCTGAATATAACCTGATTTTCAGTTCTGTAATAAGCACACATATTCTGAACAATATAAATGTATTCTAGATACATTTTTCCTCTCTAGCCCTCTCTAAAGAGAGTTTCTGAATTATTGAATTTTCCCTTTACCTTTCTACCTATATGTGGGTGGTACTCAAATTACTTAATTTCTAGTAAAAATTTAGGTCTTATTTTCTCTAATTTAGGAAGTTGACCCTGCTTCTTTCTGTAGGTAGTGCAGCCTGGATAGTTTTTGTTTCCCATAGAAGAATGTAGTCTGTTGCTCACCTAGTGGGTTCTGATCTAGGAGAATTGGCAAAGCTCTGCAGTTTGTGAGTAGCCAGGAACCCATAATAACATAAGTCTCTTCACACTACCCACTGGCTATCTATATATCCGTGTATCCATATGCATGTCTTGATAGAATATGTTTTGATTGTTCACCCATTCACCACCCCAACCATCTTTGTATTATTTATACTTGATATTGCTCCACAAATAATTTGTTACAGTTGACAAATATGGACATCTGAAAAATATGCACATACATACCAATGTTTCAGGGACTAAAGGAAAAGCGAAAATAAGAGGTGTGACATCCTGACCAAGAGCCACATCTTGGTTAGCTCACAAAATGTGTTCAATAACTATTTGTTAAATAAATCAGTAAGAAATTATAAGGGCAAATGCATCATTTGTATCTTGGATTCTGAGTAGCCAGCACACAGAAAATGGTAAACCTAGTAACATCTGCTTTTTAAAAAATGCTTCAAAATCTTCTCCTCTTTAGATGAGCAACATGGTAACTGAGAGGAGAATATGAAGCAAGTTGTTCCACTTGTGCTTGGGGACATATTTTTTCTTTATTCCTAAGAAGCTACATGAATAGTACTTTCCAGAACTCAAGTGGGAGAATGTAACTATTGTGAATAATGGTTACATTATTAATTGTGATTAATAATAAATATAGTGAATAACTATTGTGAAATAGTATTGCTTAATAGTTTTCTAATGACCCAGTATATCAAATATTGTGCCAACTGTGACGTTCCTAATAATAATCTCCTATAAATGAAATGTCCATAACTAGGAAAATATTTAATTTCTGGATTGAAAATTACAAAATCCTTGACTTATGTATCATTTTAGATCTATGTGAGAATTGTCACAGTAGGTCAATCAGCCCAACATTCTTCAGGTTAAAAAGGTTTGCTGTGCAGAGCAAAAGGCTGTTCATCTTCTCTGATATCAACCTCAAAATATAAAGGTAGAAAGAAGACACCCTACCTTCTGTGTTTCTTATTCAGTTATTCATGAATTAATACAAACTTTAAGATTTTTACTTTCAGGACAGATATTTTTAAATACATTTGTCTTTTCAAGCCCTAGAAGAGGACTAAGATATCCCATTTGTATATATGCACTCACACACATCAACACATAACATAATGGATTGTGTCTCAGTGCTTATACATTCATATATTGTTATGACTCTTGGCATATCCAGATTAGCTGAATGTATTTCTGCATGTATGTGCATGAACTCACAGGTGTATACTATCGCAGCCACACCCACACACTTTCCCAATTGTTATCTTCTGCCTTGCACATTACTATTTCCCAACTTTCATGGCCTCCAGCATAAACATACCTTTCCTCCTCTGTTTACTGATTTACTCTTTACCAGATAAACATTATCTTGTGACCATGACCTCCTTGCTCATCTGTCAGCCTTTGCAAACCAGGGGAACTGTGACTGCCCAAGATCCCTTACCAGGGGAAAATATTAATCAGTTGTAAAGTTTAGGACTTGCACAACGGAAGCTGACACTTCTGAGAAGTCCCCCGAATATCTGTACCCAGCAGATGTTACTCTGCATATTTTAGGCTTAACGACCTCTCCCACCATGTAAAGATTATAATGTTTCATTTCTCAGGAAATGTAAAGGTAACCTATTTAAGAAAGAATATCATTAATCCAGGGAAAACAAATCAATATCAGTTCTCTAGTTTCAATACTTACAGTAAGTGCATATTTGTCTTGTTTTACTCATAAAGGCATCCCTTTAACCAATAAGTTTTGATGCTCTCTAAAATTCAGCAGGGGCAGCCTGAATCTGTAAAAACATTGAGAAGTCAAAGTTTTCACACAAGGATCATATGCACATTTTGCTTGCATTATATTAAATTAATAATCAAGAAATATGGGTTGAAAATATACCATTGATGACCACAAGTGTCTGTATTACAGCTTATGTGGTTGGGCTAAAAGTTATTGCATGCAAAGAATGCCGGACGCCAACTTGCTTTATCTAACACCATGACAGTAGGAATTATCATATATCTATAGCAAAAAATAAAATTGTAGAATTGAAAAGGATAAATTTAACCCTTGCAATCTAAGAAATGTGTGACATGACCCTCACACCAATGACTAGAAAAAAAAACCATTGGCACTAGCCATATTTTAAACTTCTCTCACTAGCAGGATGTCTTCCTTGTCAGTTTGAGTTTATTCAGGACATGGTTTTATACTCCATTCTTTTGAGTATAAAACTCTCATTTTTAAAAATTTTTAGCATGAATTTCTAGTGTGAAAACTCCATTGTTTCTCCAAGTTATAGTTTTTAATGTAAAACTGGTTTTTGTGCTGTAATTATTGCAACTTGTAACAATCAACAAAAAAAATTTTCAGTATCAATTTCTTTAACACTAGGGTCTCAAAATGAGTTAGATACATCATTTTTATACATAGTCTAACAAAGAGTGGCAAACCAAGGAAGGCCACAGAGATTTCTTTTACAGAGCAGATCTGTTTGTTGTCCACATTATTAGCTTCTAGTATTGCATAGTAAAACCCCCCAAGTGGATTCTGAATATGCAGCAAATTTATATAAACTTACCATATTTTTTTCCAGGCTGTGTTTTCTACTTCTTTCCCTTCCTGCCTGACAATATGTTGCCATGCTATAAAAGCCCTAATGCCCATTTTCAACGATTAGCTGTACATCAGCATTACCACCACAAATCCACAAGTTTCACATCAAGCATTAAATGGGATGAATATTGATCTGCTAAAGAGGATTTATTTATTTCTAGCTCTATCCAAAGATCAACTGCTAGCAGCTTTTGGGGGATCTGTGAAGCTCTCACAGCACAAAGCTACTGCATACATGACACTGGACTTGACATTTCAGTTCTGGAAGAAAACCAAACAGTAAATTCAGTGCAATAATCCTAGATAAATGAGATGATCACTGGAAAAGCTGAGATAGTTAAGTGGTCTATCAGAGAAGTCCAACGGATGGTATTGAACAGTTGCTACATAGAATCCTCACTCATGTCAATATGGTCCAAAGCACTATCATATCAGATGCCAATATAATCACATTAAAACAATCTCTACCTCCTGCTTTCATTTCTCTGCGTGTGTATTTTTCTGGATTTACAAGTGATTGTAAATAATGCACAATGTGACAAAGCTGTAGCCTAACAATTGTTTTGAGTATGCGTAAGCTGCATTGTAGTATAATATAAAATATAGGCAATGCGTTAAATCACCTTATGCTATGTAGCTTGCGGGATGCAGCTTCATATTCTTACTGGTGGATCAAAGGATGATGGGGCATCATGTTTTTAAAAAAACAAGAAACGTCAAATTCTGTCTTAAATTTTCCGAGACCACTGAAGTTCCTTTCCTTCTCCCCCAATTTGTAATAACTATCCTCCTCTATACCACTGAAGTACTATAATTACCTTAAACTTACAACTAACATTGGCTGAACCAAGTAAATACTCAGTGTTTGCAAAAATTCAGTGTTGTTGAGAGAGGTGCCCTTTAACTTTGCCACAACAAAAATTTTACTTCTACCCATACAGGCATTTGATTAACATTTTTTTCTTTTAAAATCTTTTTTTATCAGAAAATGTGAAAACTTGTGTACATCCAGCTTTAATAACATTAGACAAAATAATCTATCTTTCATCATCAGAAATATGAAAAATAAACTGTATAAATATTAAAAATGCTTGAATTATCTTGGTGTAAGTCACCAAACATTCATTGAAAATCTAGCAACTCAGTCCTATCAATACATATAAAATAATTTATAATGAAGACTGATGTAGTAAAAATGATTGTGTTATATGCCATTTTAGTATCAGTCTATTTATATTAAAACAGGTACATAAGCATTATCTTATTAGATCACAAGCTATGTGAAAGGCAGGGTGGTGTCTTATGCCAGTTGTACAGGTAAGGATTCAAGAGGGTAAGTTACTTATTCAGTGATGGCAAAAGGCTCCAGCTCAATTCTTCTCATGTCAGCTCCCAGGTTCTCATTCATAGACTTTGTGGTCTGCAAGTGTCCAGCTTGGCTGTCCATACAAAACAAATTAGCTGGAAAACCGTCCATTTCACTTTGCTTTGTAGAGACACCATCTGAAAGGAAGTGTATCATAAATCAATAGAGGTCGAGGGAAAGTTTAACTAAGCCACTTCCTCATCAAAGAGAAAAAAAAAAATCTTAGAATTTTCTTCCAGCCTCTACTGCATAATAATGCTTTTCTGTTTGATTGTTTACATTCATTTTAATTATACCTGTCAAACTGTGTGTGGAGTAAGACGACGTAAATAACTGAAACAAAAAAGAAAAAAGTGACATAAGACTGGAAGTTTTGTAGCTCTAAAATAGTAGAAGCAATATCTCAAATCGTAACTTTACCCTTTTGGAGAAAAATGTTTCTATATTAATCATGTTTCTGGAGGTAGGAATATTATGTTTTGTTGTGGATATTTGAAACTTTTGGTAGCAGATGTCCTTGGAGAGATACCACTTAACTTAATTAGGGCTTATTCACAGGCCTGTGCGTCTAGATTGCCAAGGCCAAGTGATGTTTATCAGTCTAAATAGTGTCATTGGAAAAAAGAAAAACTGGAATAAGCGGTGCATATTTATCTTCACTCTCTGATTGTGCAGTTCATTTCAATTAATGTTAGTCACCCAGAAAATAGAGTTCATACACACTGATTTTTAAAAAGACACTAAAATACCCACAAACTGCGTGATGCAATAGTTTGGGGGTTGCTTCTGAGATTTTTCAGTTACTCATTTTGAAAATCGTTTAAAAATTGGTAATTCTTTGGTTTTAGGTTTTTTTCCAAAGAAAAATAAAGTGTTATAATAATATCATATGCCAATTAATAGTTTATTTTCAGGAGATGCGTTTTCCACATCTCCGAATCATATACCCTTTAGGAAGGAAAGCAATATCCCCCTTAAAGGAAAATTTCGGGGGGCAGAGGGGGGATATGGGATGGTTATCACACAAAATTGTGACCCTGTATTTAGGGCATTTCTCAAGCCATTGATTCAGGAAACTGGAAAAGTCTTGAGTTTCAAGGCATTGACGACATCATAGAATATGGATTTTTTTTTAGTATAACCTATCATTGATACTTTTCAAAGTTACCCATGCAGGAGAACAATTTACTCTCTTGGTTCATGATGTCTGCCCTCTCCTTCTTCAAGGTCTCATTTTCCTTCTAAGCATCTCCTCTCTCTGGCAGTTTTTGTGAGATAAAAGTCATTATACATGGAAAATTTCTATAAAAATCAGAGACTTGAAGACATTAAGAAACTGTAAGCTCAACTAACAACAATTCATCTCTGTTATGCTTAAAAGTTATCAGTATGCACACAGTGGGAATCCAATAAATGGTTTTATACTAAACTACATTGAAAACTTTTTCACCATGCCACTCAATTAGTTAAGAGGAAATCAAGCTATTTAAAAATATTAGGAAATGCATTCAAGGATGACTTACACAAAAATTTTAAAACAGAAATACAAACATTTATTTATATCTACATTGTTGAGATTCTAAAGTCATTTTACATATATCTCAGTAGATGTTTCTAGTACGCCTGCAGAAGTCTTACTAAAGCTGAGAGTGCAGAATATTTGACTCATTCTTCTTAGTCATAATGCTGTTACCTAATACTAATGTCTTTCTTCAGAAACACTTAATAACATATGCCACATTGAAGTTGACAGCAATGCTTGCAGTTATAGTAACATGGCAAAATTTCAGAAAGGAAGGAAAACAGCCCTTCTTCCCCTGCTTTAAAAAAAAAAATATGGTCAGCCATGCCTTTTCCCTTTCTGCTGGGTATGTAAGACAATATCCATTCTGCCTTTTGTTGCAGGTAAACCAAGACCATTTAGGTAATGTGTTGCTTTTGTCTTGATTGTTTATGCCAGCTATGAGCAAATATGCAAGCGAAGTGCTAAAGGCAAGCTGTCAAGTCATTGTACTGAGAGCTGGACTAGAAATTCGAGTTGAATTACTTAGTTAATCAAATGTCTCAATGTAAAAAGAGTGTGGAAATACTGTTTTGTGGTAGCTTATTTCAGAGACAGATCTGCTTAGATCTCTGCTACGTTTTTTCCAATTTCCTACCAAGAGTAAATTGGTTTTGCTCACATTATTGTTCTTTCTCACGTTTCATTGGTCTTACCAGAGAAAATGGCTCAATGCGTTAGCAATGATTTGGAGAATACCAATCCCTTGATTTAGGCGACAGGTTTTTATTTCTTCTCACCCATTGTTCTGGATGCTTTTTCTTCTTTTCATAAACAGAACAGAACAAAAGACTATTGTTCTTAACATGCATTGCATGTGCTAGTAACGTATATGGGAAAATATAACAGGAGGGATTTTCTTTTCCAGTTACATATTATACCACTGCTTAACAGAAGTGCTAGCAGCATAAAATGATGCAATAAACCTCTCTAACAGTAGCTGATTTGTATGCAACAATGACCATAAGGGTAACTCTTCAGCAAACCTGAATCTCATATATAATGCATAGCAGTTAATAAATCATAGTAAAATCAGATGGCTTAGAGCCAACAGTACCCACCTAGTAATGGAAAGGGGTGGAAAGATTTATAGACACACAGATTCTGTCTGGATTTTGCTTTTAAGATGCTTACCAACTGCAGTGGAGTATCTGACACAGTTTCTAGCTAGACTTGTATCCTGTTCATTCACTCCATCTTTTTGTCTGAGGATCTTTTGCAGAGAGCTGCTACCCTTTTTCTTCTACCACCAGGTGGAGTGTTTTCTACCATTATTTAATATTTTACAGTTCAGACCAATACAAATCTTATGAGGAGAAAATGTTCTTTTTGAACATCTCATTTTTAAAATAAGTTTTTAGTAAGCTGCGTTCCTCGATCAAATGCATTCAGATAAATATACCTTGAAACCACTTCTCAAAACACTAATTTTGCTTTAAATGACGTCACATATCTTGACAGAGAAGCAGAGTTATATTTTTTGCTTTATACTTTCAGAACAAAGTGTTCTTAGATATGCTTATTGGATCTCACTGCCAGTGTTTTACTGGCTCTTCCATGTGAATCTAAAAATGCAGAATTTGCAAATTTGTCACATGTCAAGGGAAAGAATATTGAGGACAACATGTGCCATACAGATCTGAGAGAAGCATTTACTTCAAATCTGTTTCTGGTTATTGGTAGGTCTTGGCCAATTTCCGGTGCTGACATGGGCTATTGAGATGTGTGGCAAACATGTCACCTCGGAGTTAGAAATATTTGAAACTACTGAATTATGATCCTGTACAAATTCTTAGCATTACAAAAATGAAGATAAATTGCTGAAGTAGGGGTGGGTATAAGAAATTGTTAATGCTTCCGCTTAGTTTTCTACATAATTGTCTGTCCTGTACAGACTCACATTTTTATTTTAGATTAAAACTTTACATTTTCCTTTACTGCTGGGTTTTGATGAAGTGTGGAACAGGGATCATCTTCCTGAATGCTCTAATACTCATGTACATATTTTCACTAAAAAGCATCGTGTTATCATACTGTCTCTTTAATGAGGTATGTTGAAATTAAAATGGATAAAATAGCATATAACATCTCAATCTTTTTTTTGTTGTCTAGAGCATTAGAAATATTTTCCTTCAATTATGGTAACCACAAGATGGCAGTAATTCCTTATTAAATGGACAATCTTCTCTGCCCTGGATAGCTGGGTAGAGACTGACTCCTGGTAAGAGAGGAGGAAAATAAAGAGAAGGCCTTCTTTGCATTAAGGGTGAAAATAAAATGGTGCAAAGGTTGAAAATAATAGGAGTGGCCTAAAGTAGAGTAAAATAGTTTATCCTGATGTCATTAGGTTTTCAGATGGCAAAAATTTCAGGAGAAATGGTGTCATCAGACTAATCCTCTAGCAGGCAATATTGTAAAATGAGTACTTTGATATAATCTGGGGATGTGACTAGTTTTATTTCTATGTGTAGTAATTAATTTCCTCGTGACTATAAAATCTTAGGCTTGTTTTGGCAGGTTTAATCCTTGGCTCTCATGTGATGGTGCTGCATTAATGACAGTGATTGTAGGCAATAGTTTGATAGTCAGGGATGGTTCACTGTAAAAACAATCCTATGTCCCTGAAATAAAATATTAATTCAAAACAAAATAAGTGGTGACAAAAATACATAATGAAGTGTCCTAACATTATATGTGCCCTAGAACTCTCTGTGCTTGAGGAACTCAGAACAGATCATATTTCAAGGGAATACTGGTGCATACAGGAGTATAGATAGCAAAGCAAATTGGAAAATAATAGAGTTTTTTTTGTTTAGTCTCTAGAATTAGCCCCAATTGATAAAGTGATCTTTATTTTTGTGACTGTTAGCCAACATGGATAAGATATTTAGAAATTGGATTTTTATAAATACAATCCAATTGAAAATTGTAGATTTATTGTCATAAAAATACATATTTTAAAATTATATCAATCAGATAAAGCTGTGTAATAGCAACAAAGCTAGGGGAAGCAATGGATCAGAAAGTTACTTATCACAGTGATTTGAAAGGCTAAATATGGCTAAGTTCTGAAAAATACCACATAAAATCAATGTTTTTACAATTAGATAAATTGTATTAACTTTTACACATTTGATGGAAAGGAATTTTATTCATTTTTGTCTGTATGTGCAAAATCTAGTTTTATCTCATTTTATATCAATAATTTCTAATTTCCTGCTGTGTATTATAATTCTGATTGTAGCATTTCAGAGTCGTGATAGGTTTTCTTTGTGTCTACACATGAAAAGTAAAGGGTCAAGAGAGTTATATGGATGCTTCAGCCTCGAAATGTTATTACTGGGCACAATATTGTATATTTAAATTTTGCAGAGAGACTAGATCTTAAGTGTTCTCGCACACACACAAAAAGGTAACTATGAGAAGAGATAAATATGTTAATTAGCTTGATTATGGTAATCATTTCACAATATGCACATATATCAAAACATCACACTGTATATCTGAAATATATATGATTTCTGTTTGCCAATTATGTCTCAATAAAGCAAGAAAAAATGTTATTACTAAGAATATCTCAGTAATTAGAACAGAGGGGTATTTTGAAAACTAATCTTTATTATTTTAACTTTTTTTTTGTATTATATATTTTGCTAGCATAAATCCAGTGAGTGAAAAATATTTATTTATTTTCTTCCTCATCTTAAGTTATCCCAAATGATCATTTGTAGGAGCAATTTGATGAAATTAACTGAATTTCTCATGTTAAATATATTGGCAGAAGCTAAATTTAGTTCTTATAAATATATAATATTTAATATATATAGAAAGAGAAAGAGGAGGAAGAGGATGTTTGAATGAACCTTTTTCTTTTATCTTGCCTGTTTCTAAGCTTTAATTTATTTATGATATAATATTTTAGAGTATAACTTTGAAAATTCTAGAAATACTAGAAAAGTACATTTAAGTGGACACTTCCAAAGCTATGAAACTTTCAAAAAGGAGCAAATGAAGACTCAGAATCTAAATTTTTTTCTCAAAAACGCTTCTGATCATAATCATCAAAGCCTTAAAAAATATAGTTTGATTTTAACATTAAAAACTGCAGAGGTCGGCCGGGCGCGGTGGCTCACGCTTGTAATCCCAGCACTTTGGGAGGCCGAGGCGGGCGGATCACGAGGTCAGGAGATCAAGACCACGGTGAAACCCCGTCTCTACTAAAAATACAAAAAATTAGCTGGGCGCGGTGGCGGGCACCTGTAGTCCCAGCTACTCGGGAGGCTGAGGCAGGAGAACCGCGTGAACCCGGGAGGCGGAGCTTGCAGTGAGCCGAGATTGCGCCACTGCACTCCAGCCTGGGCGACAGAGTGAGACTCTGTCTCAAAAAAAAAAAAAAAAAAAAAAAAAAAACTGCAGAGGTGGCTGGCAAGATGTCCAAATAGGAACAGCTCCCATCTGCAGGTCCCAGCAAGATCAATGCAGAAGGCAGGTGATTTCTGCATTTCCAACTGAGGTACCTGGCTTATCTCATTGGGACTGGTTAGACAGTGGGTGCAGCCCACAGAAGATGAGCCAAAGCAGGGTGGGTTGTCGCTTCACTCAGGAAACACAAGGGATTGGGAAACTCCCTCCCCTAGTCAAGGGAAGCCATGAGGGGCCGTGCCGTGAGGGTCCGTGCTGTGAGGAACAGTGCATTCCAGCCCAGATACTAGGTTTTTCCCACCGTCTTCACAATCCGCAGACCAGGAAATGCCCTCGAGTGCCTATACCACAAGGGCCCTAAGTTTCAAGCACAAATCTGGGCAGCCGTTTGGGCAGACATCCAGCTAGCAGCAGGAGTTTTTTTTTTTTTTTTATATATACCCTAGTGGTGCTTGGAATGCTAGCGAGACAGAACTGTTCACTCCCCTGGAAAGGGGGCTGAAACCAGGGAGCCAAGTGGTCTAACTTAGCAAAACGCACCCCCATGAAGCTGAGCAAGCTAAGATCCACTGGCTTGAAATTCTAGCTGCCAGCACAGCAGTCTGAAGTTGACCTGGGATGCTCCAGGTTGGTGGGGGGAGGGGCGTCAACTATTACTGAGGCTTGAGTAGGCAGTTTTCCCCTCACAGTGTAATCAAAGCAACCAGAAAGTTTGAACTGGGTGGAGCCCATCGCAGCTTGGCAAAGCCACTGTAGCCAGACTTCCTCTCTAGCTTCATCCTCTCTGAGCAGGGCATCTCTGAAAGAAAGGCAGCAGCCCCAGTCAGGGGCTTATAGATAAAATTCCCATCTCCCTGGGACAGAGCACCTGGGGGAAGGGGCAGCTGTGGGCACAGGTTCAGCAGACTTAAACATTTCTGCCTGCCAGCTCTGAAGAGAGCAGCAGATCTCCCAGCATAGCACTCGTGCTCTGCTAAGGGACAGACTGCCTCCTCAAGTGGGTTCCTGGCCCTCGTGCCTCCTGACTGGGAGACACCTCTCAGCAGGGGTCGACAGACACCTCACACAGGAGAGTTCTGGCTGTCATCTGGTGGGTGCCTCTCTGGGATGAAGCTTACAGAGGAAGGAACAGGCAGCAATCTTAGCTGTTCTGCAGCCTCTGCTGGTGATACCCAGGCAAACAGGGTTGGGAGTTGACCTCCAGCAAACTCCAGCAGACCTGCAGCAGAGGGGCCTGTTAGAAGGAAAACTAATGAACAGAAAGGAATAGCATCAATATCAACAAAAAGGTCATCCACACAAAAACTCCATCCAACGGTCACCAACATCAAAGACCAAAGGTAGATAAATCCAGCAAGATGAAGAAAAACCAGCAAAACAGGTGGAACATTCCAAAAACCAGAACACCCCTTCTCCTCCAAAGGATCACAGATGCTCACCAGCAAGGGAACAAAACTGGATGGAGAATGAGTTTGATGAATTGACAGAAGTAGGCTTCAGAAGGTGGGTAATAAGAAAATCCTCTGAGCTAAAGGAGCATGTTCTAACCCAATGCAAGGAAACTAAGAACCTTGAAAAAATGTTAGAAGAATTGCTAACTAGAATAACCAGTTTAGAGAAGAACATAAATGACCTGATGGAGCTGAAAAACACAGCACAAGAACTTTGTGAAGCATACACAAGTACCAATAGCGAAATCAATCAAGCAGAAGAAAGGATATCTGAGATTGAAGATCAACTTAATGAAATAAAGCACGAAGACAAGATTTTTAGAGGAAAAAAATGAAAAGGAATGAACAAAGCCTCCGAGAAATATGGGACTTCATGAAAAGATCAATCCTACATTTCATTGGTGTACCTGAAAGTGACGGGGAGAATGGAACCAAGTTGGAAAACACACTGCAGGGTATTATCCAGAACTTCCTTAACCTAGCAAGGCAGGCCAACATTCAAATTCAGGAAATACAGAGAATACCACAAAGATACTCCTTGAGAAGAGCAACTCCAAGACACACATAATCGTCAGATTCACCAAGGTTGAAATGAAGGAAAAAATGTTAAGGGCAGCCAGAGATAAAGGTCGGGTTTCCCACAAAGGGAAGCTCATCAGATTAACAGCAGATCTCTCTGCAGAAACCCTACAAGCCAGAAGAGAGTGGGGGCCAATATTCAACAGTGTTAAAGAAAAGAATTTCAACCCAGAATTTCATATCCAGCCAAACTAAGCTTCATAAGTGAAGGAGAAATAAAATCCTTTGCAGACAAGCAAATGCTGAGAGATTTTGTCACCACCAGGCCTGCCTTACAAGAACTCCTGAAGGAAACACTAAACATAGAAAGATAAAAACAAGTGCCAGCCACTGCATAAACATACCAAATTGTAAATATTATCGACATTATGAAGAAACTTCATCAACTAACAGGCAAAATAACCAGCTAGCATCATAAAGACAGCATCAAATTCACACATAACAATATTAACCTTAAATGTAAATGGGCTAAATGCCCCAATTAAAACACACAGTCTGGCAAATTGGATAAAGAATCAAGACCCATGGGTGGGCGATATTCAGGAGACCCATCTTATGTGCAAAGACGCATGTAGGCTCAAAATAAAGGGATGGAGGAATATTTACCAAGCAAATGGAAAGAAAAAAAACAAAAAACAAGCAGAGGTTGCAATCTTGGTCTCTGATAAAACAGACTTTAAACCAACAAAGATCAAAAAAGACAAAGAAGGGCATTACATAATGGTAAAGGAATCCATGCAACAAGAAGAGCTAACTATCCTAAATATATATGCAGCCAATAAAGGGCACACAGATTTATAAAGCAAGTTCTTAGAGACCACAAAGAGACTTAGACTCCCACAAAACAATAGTGGGAGACATTAACACCCCACTGTCAATATTAGATAGATAAATAAGACAGAAAATTTACAAGGATATTCAAGATTTGAACTCAGCTCTGGACCAAGTGGGACCTAATAGACATCTACAGAACTCTCCTCCCCAAATCAACAGAATATACATTCTTCTCATCGCTACATCAAAATTGTTCTAAAATTGACCACATAATTGGAAGTAAAATACTCCTCAGCAAATGCCGATCTAAAATCGACACCCCAACATCAATTAAAAGAACCAGAGAAGGAAGAGCAAACAAATTTAAAAGTGAGCAGAAGGCAAGAAATAACTAAGATCAGAGCAGAACTGAAGGAGATAGAGACACAAAAAACCCTTCAAAAAAAACCAGTGAATCCAGGAGTTGGTTTTTTGAAAAGATTAACAAAATAGGTAGACTGCTAGCCAGATTAATAAAGAAGAAAAGAGAGAAGAATCAAATAGACACAATAAAAAATGATAAAAGGGATAGCACCACTGATCCCACAGAAATAAAAACTACCGTCAGAGAATACTATAAACACCTCTACACAAATAAACTAGAAAATCTAGAAGAATTGGATAAATTCCTGGACACATACACCCTCCCAAGATTAACCAGGAAGAAGTCGAATCCCTGAATAGACCAATAACAAGTTCTGAAGTTGAGGCAGTAATAAATAGCCTACCAACCAAAAAAAGCCCAGGACCAGATGGATTCACAGCCAAATTCTATGAGAGGTACAAAGAGGAGCTGGCACCATTCCTTCTGAAACTATTCCAAAAATTAGAAAAAGAGGGACTTGGCTGTAACTCATTTTATGAGGCCAACATCATCCTGATACCAAAACCTGGAAGAGACACAACAAAAAAAGAAAATTTCAGGCCAATATCCCTGATGAACATCGATGTGAAAATCCTCAATAAAATACTGGCAAACTGAATCCAGCAGCACATCAAAAATCTTATCCACCATGATCAAGTTGGCCGCATCCCTGGGATGCAAGGCTGGTTCAACATATGCAAATCAATAAACATAACCCATCACATAAACAGGACCAATGAAAAAGACACATGATTATCTAAATAGATACAGAAAAAGCCTTTGATAAAATTTAACACCTCTTCATGCTAAAAACTCTCAATAAAATAGGATTGAACTTATCTCAAAATAGTAAGAGCTATTCGTGGCAAACCCACCGTCAATATCATACTGAATGGGCAAAAGCTGGAAGCATTCCCTATGAAAACTGGCACAAGAGAAGGGTGCCCTCTCTCACCACTCCTATTTAACATAGTATTGGAAGTTCTGGCCAGGGCAATCAGGCAAGAGAAAGAAATAAAGGATATTCAAACAGGAAGAGAGGAAGTCAAATTGTCTCTGTTTACAGATGACATGATTGTATATTTAGAAAACCCCATCATCTCAGCCCAAAATCTCCTTAAGCTGATAAGCAACTTCAGCAAAGTCCAGGATACAAAATCAATGTGAAAAAATCACAAGCATTCCTATACACCAATAATAGACAAACAGCCAAATCATGAGTGAACTCCCATTCACAATTGCTACAAAGATAAAAAAAAATATCTAGGAATCCAACTTACAAGGGATGTGAAGGACCTCTTCAAGGAGAATTACAAACCACTGCTCAAAGAAATAAGAGAGGACACAAACGAATGGAAAAACATTCAATGCTCATGGATAGGAAGAATCAATATCATTAAAATGCCCATACTGCCCAAAGCAATTTATAGATTCAATGCTGTCCCCATAAAGCTACCATTAACTGTCTTCACAGAATTAGAAAAAAACTACTTTAAATTTCATATGGAATCAAAAAAGAGCCCATATAGCCAAGACAATCCAAAGCAAAAAGAACAAAGCTGGAGGGATCACACTACCTGACTTCAAACTGTACTACGAGGCTACAGTAACCAAAACACCATGGTACTGGTACCGAAACAGATATATAGAACAATGGAACAGAACAGAGGTCTCAAAAGTAATGCCACACATCTGCAACCATCTGACATTTGACAAGCCTGACAAAAACAGGCAATGGGGAGAGGATTCCCTATTTAATAAATGGTGTTGGGAAAATTGGCTAGCCATATTCAGAAAACTGAAACTTGACCCCTCCTTACACCTTATACAAAAGTTAACTCAAGATGGATTAAATTCTTCAATGTAAGACCTAAAATCATAAAAACATAGAAGAAAACCTTGGCATTAGCATTCAAGACATAGGCATGGGCAAAGACTTCATGACTAAAACACCAAAAGTAATGGCAACAAAAGTCAAAATTGACAAATGGGATCTAATTAAACTAAAGAGCTTCTGCACAGCAAAATTATCATCAGAGTGAACAGGCAACCTACAGAATGGAAGAAAATTGTCGCAGTCTATCCATCTGACAAAAGGCTAATATCCAGAGTCTACAAAGAACTTAAACAAATTTACAATAAAAAAAAACACCCCCATCAATAAGTGGGCAAAGGATATGAACAGACACTTATCAAAAGAAGACATTTATGTGGCTAACAAACATATGAAAAAAATCTCATCATCACGTGTGGTGAGTGAAATGCAAATCAAAACCACAATGAGATACCATCTCATGCCAGTTAGAATGGCAATCATTAAAAAGTCAGACAACAGCAGATGCTGGAGAGGATGTGGAGAAATAGGAACGCTTTTATACTCTTAATGGGAATGTAAATTAGTTCAACCATTGTGGAAGACAGTGTGGCAATTCCTCAATGATCTATAACCAGAAATACCATTTGACCCAGTAATCCCAATTCTGGGTATATACCCAAAGGATTGTAAATCATTCTACTATAAAGACATGTGCACACTTATGTTTATTGCAGCACTGTTCACAATAGCAAAGACTTGGAACCAACCTAAATGCCCATCAATGATAGACCGCATAAAGAAAACGTGGCATATATACACCATGGAATACTATGCAGCCATGAAAATGGATGAGTTCATGTCCTTTGTAGGGACATGGATGAAGCTGGTAACCATCATTCTCAGCAAACTAACACAGGAACCGAAAACCAGACATCACGTATTTTCACTCGTAAGTGGGAGCTGAACAATGAAAACACATGGACACAGGGAGGGGAACATCACACATCAGGGCCTTTTGGCAGGTGAGGGGCTAGGGCAGGGATAGCATTAGGAGAAACACCTAATGTAGATGACAGGTTGATGGGTGCAGCAAACCACCATGGCAAGTGTATACCTATGTAATAAACCTGCGCATTCTGCACATGTATCCCAGAACTTAAAGTATAATAAAAAACTACATTTTCTAATAAATAAATTAATTAGAATATTAATATACTTTTTTATTATGGCACAATAAAACTACATAGTATATAGCTATACATAGCCAACATTTGAGTAATAGTAACAAAATGCAATACTGTTAAGCCACCATTATTTGAATAAAATAGGCATTAATAAAGAGAATATTAATTTCAATAGCTCACAGATGGGAGAATTTTGAAGGAATTTATTCTTTTTCCTTTTTTTTTTTTTTTTTTTTTGAGATGGAGTCTCACTCTACTTCTCAGGCTAGAGTGCGGTGGTGTGATCTTGGCTCACTGCAACCTCCACCTCCCGGGTTCAAGTGATTCTTTGCCTCAACCTCCTGAGTAGCTGGGATTACGGGCACCCGCTACCACACCCAGCTAAGTTTTTGTATTTTTAGTAGAGATGGGGTTTCACCATCTTGGCCAGGCTGGTCTTGAACTACTGACCTCGTGATCCATCCGCCTCAGCCTCCCAAAGTGCTGAGATTACAGGCATGAGCCACCACGCCCGGCCGGATATATTCTTTTGTTAATGATATAGATAGAGAGAATGACTAGACTTTTAGTTTTAATGTGCTTATTTCAGTTTGAAAATTCACTTTGCAGGTGGAAAGTTGGAATTACCTGTGAAAATGATGGCAATTTTACTTGACAAGAAAACCAGTAACATTCAGTTATAGGAAATGACTATGCTTTAGTTGAACTTATTCTAACCATACCAATGATATGGTTTGGCTCTGTGTCCCCACCCAAATCTCCTCTCATATTGTAATCCCCACAGGTCAAGGGAGGGACCTGTAATCCCCACATGTTGAGGGAGAAAGGTAGTTAGATCATGGGGATGGTTTCCTCCATGCTGTTCTCATGATAGTGAGTGAGTTCTCACAAAATCTGGTAGTTGAATAAGTGTTTGACAGTTCCTCCTTCACACCACCCTCTCTCTCACCTGCCACCATGGAAGATGTGCCTACTTCCCCTTCGGCCGTGATTGTAAGTTTCCTGAGGCCTCCTTAGCCATGTGGAACTATAAGTCAATTAAACCTCTTTTCTTATAAATTATGCAGTTTTGGGCAGTTCTTTGTAGCAGTGTGAGAATGGCCTAATACGCCAAAGTTTTTTTAAGATCTATATTAATGACCTGATTGAAAGCTGATGATGTTGTCCCAGTAATTAAGGCTTTAAACATTTATGCTACAATAATCTGAATATTTAAATTAAATTATGATTTTTACTTAAATTATCTTCATGATTGTATTGCTGCTTCACATACCTGTAAGTGCTAGATACATGAATGTTTAACATGGTGCCCAGTCAGCCATTCATTTGATTTTCCATGGCTCGTAGATCATGGCTCAGTTGCAACCTAGAAACACAAACCCTTGCAAAGACTTGCTGTGGAAATGAAATTAGGAGGATATTATTAACTCAGCCCTGGAAAGTAAAGAAGAAGGCTTCCTTCATTTCAATTATCATTTTGCTTACTCTATTCTTAGTCTTTTACAGACAAAAGGATCTTATTTCAATTTCATAATTTTAAGCAAACTACAGGACATAATTGTAATATTGTAATTAAATGCATCTAAACTAGCTTTAAATGCAAGGTATAGGTAGGCATATGTTTGAAACGTTTGATATTTTTTCTGCTTCAGCATATATACCACAATGCTTAAAAAAATTTTTAAACATAAGACACGTGACTAATGAAGTCATAATCTCTATTCTGAATTCTATCCTTTGATTAGTAACATATAATCTTAAGAGGAGATTTTATGATTGCAATTTGTTATTGACCTTAGAACTATCCCAGATACTTTCATATTGAAGACACTTAATCGTGCAATGGGCAGTGTCCTGGAGACCTCAGAGGATGTCACAAGCCCATGCAGTGTCTAGGACTGCAATCTCACTCTAAAATGAATATTTGCCAAAATATTTATACTGATGAATGGCTCTCAGTTAGCAATGGAAAATATATACTTCTTTGGCTATGAAAAGTAACAAAAGCAAAAGAGAAATTTAAGAGTCTCAACTAAGGTGAATATTATTTCATATTGGGTAAGATCCTCTAAAAGTATATTATTGGAGAAAACATATATTTGGGAAATATTCTCATAGAAAATTATTTTTTTTACCTGAAAAAATTGTCAAATTATTTGATATTTTAATAGTGAAGTTATGTAATTTTCTTGTCAAAGTAAGTGTCCATATAAACATACACTAACTCCAGAATATATGCTAATACCTATGCACACATGATATTAAAACTTTTATATGACTTCTTTCTTTATATGACATGCCTTTTAAGAAATTCTCATCCAAGTGAAAAAATAAAACCAAAGATGTCAAGAAACCATGCAAAATTATTCTTATGCTTTGACTCATTTGAGATTTCATTTTTCCTAATTCTCTATGCTGACTGTGTGACACAGAAAAACTGTAACCACTTGGAGTTCACACATGCAAGCACACACATACTCATTCACGTGAAGAAAGAGGATTGTGTAGATTAGATGTGGCTTACATGACTTGGGATCTCTAATAATGACTTATTTTACGCTTATAGAATAAACTCAATAAAGTTAATCTGTTTTATGGTAGTTTATGTTTTGAAGAATTTAGTTATGGCTAGTTAATCCAATGATTTTAAACAATTTCCATCTTTTATTTTTTTCCTTTCTTGTACTCATTAATGTTCAAACTAGTAGGTATTGAATGAGAAATTCTGGGCAGATAATCAACCAGACGTTGAGGATGTGAGGAATATCAGACAGATCTCTGCCTTCTTTCCTATTTATTCACTCAATAAATATTTATCAAACACATTCTATATACTCTTCTAGGAATTTAGAATATACCAGTGAAGAAAATACAAAATACTTTGTAGAATATACATTCTAATTGAGAAAAATGAACAATAGGAAACATGATTGATAAGTAAATTATATACTATGATAGGTGATAAGAGACAAGAAAAAAGAAAAATAGAGCAAGGTGAAGGGCATTTGGAATATGAGTATGATAGTGCAGTCTGCAGTATTAAATAAGATGTCAAGGCAGACTTTATTAATTCAGGAATTGGGCAAAGCATTAACATAGTTGTAGAAATAATAATTACAGTTATTATATAATAACTAATATGCGGGCCAAATACAGGGCACTGTGAGAGTGTTCATAGACTAGAAGGTCAGGGAATGTTTCCCTAGGTAATTGACATTTAAGCTGAGGCTTGAAGGATGAGACCTGAGATGACCTTGAGTTTTATTGTTCTGCACTCTGGTCTTCCACCCCTAAGTTGGAGTACTCTGAGGCATTAAGTAATAGCTATTGAAATTATTACCAAACTGCTTGCTGCTTTGAAGAAGTCAGCATTATAGTTTTAGTTCTGCAACCACAAAGGAAAAAACAATCTGAAATCCCAAATCTTCCAATGCAGTTCCCCAAATATGATTTAATTTAGTCTGCACAACTTTGAGGCTTACATTTGTGTTGGATTATTGCCAGGCAAATGTGGGAGAAGTTTTCTGCTTGCCAGATAAAGGGTGCTTTATCCCTGTTCTCATTGGTCTGACATCGAGGGAGGAAGGATTTGTAAACACTACATGGGCTCCAAAGGGGAAAGTCAAGACGGAAGGAAGCTGGTGAACTACAGGAATCCTTAGAAACATGAATCATCCTCTTCTCTCGAACTCTGGGTTTTATCAGGTGGAGACTAATGATGAGGTGGATCATCAGTCTCTGTAACCCTTTTTCATCCTTGAACTGCCCCGCCCCCCCGCCCGCCCTGCTTAGGGTACGCTATTTAAAGAACAGAAATGAAAACATATTCTACACCCTGAAACAGTGCATATGTCCATTTCCTTGAAGATAATGGATAGAACCGAGCGAAGGAGTGATGGATTCACAAGGTTATGGGTTCTGTGTATAAATAAAACGTTTGGAAATGAGACTGCACATCGACAGAAGGAGATTACAGTTTTCTACACAAATAAGTGAGAAAACTATCCAGAAGTAGTTTAAAATTCTAAGTACCAGGAAGTACTTAGAATTTTACAGGGATTTAGTATAGAAGTTCTCATGAGTAAGGTCATCAAAATATAGACAAAGAGATTGGAGAACACCTGCAAAGGGCCCAAGTTGAAGAAGGAGATTCTGTAACTCCCACAGCAGCAGTCAGATATAAATGGCTTCTTTCTGCTCTTTTCCTCTATTATCCTTTTCTCCTCGCTTTTCTCTTTTTTCCTGATAGGAGAGAGTAAGAAGAGGCTGGAAAGATATTTGCTGATTTGGGTGAATTAAGTGGAGAGACTAGGAACATCAAAATCGGGTGAGATTGCCAGCTACCTAACAAATCTGCATTCAAACCAGAGGGCCAACAACCTGCATAACCCACAGGAGAGAAAGCGGACTAGTCCCACTCATCCTAGATCATACTGTGAAACACAGTTCCTCCTTAGCCTTGAATACTTTCTTTTCTGAACCCTTCATATTCCATTTTCAGATTATTTTATTAAAATACTGATAGACC
The DNA here is from genome assembly GCF_028878055.3 of Symphalangus syndactylus. Classification (NCBI taxonomy): domain Eukaryota; kingdom Metazoa; phylum Chordata; class Mammalia; order Primates; family Hylobatidae; genus Symphalangus; species Symphalangus syndactylus. The sequence continues at coordinate 62,476,618 of NC_072426.2, forward strand.
AATCCTAGGCATATTCTGAGCTCTCTGCAACTTTCCTGTGTTGTCCCTTTTTACTTTCTTATATTGGCAACTAACCACTTATGAATACTGTAAGAACATATTACAGAAAATTTTATGAGCTGGTTTTAATGTAAATCATAAGAGATCTTTAGGATAAAATCAGAAATGTTTGTAATGCTGAAATGAATAGTGTTGCAGTGTCTCTTAGCAAAAATGCTTGGGACCAGAAGTGTTTTGGATTTTGGATTTTTTTTTCACATTTTGGAATATTTGTATTATACTTACTCAACTGAGCATTCCTACAAAAATCTTAAATCTACAATATTCTAATAAGTGTTTCCTTTGAATGTAATGTAGACACTCAAACAGTTTCAGATTTTGGAGCATTTGGGATTTTGGATTTTCAGACAAGGGACACTGCACCTGTACAAATATTATTTTCCAAATTTTGTACCTTGTACTTCTACATACATACAAATTAAATTGAGCCAACATAATATGTTATTTTTTCATGTTGAAATGATTGGTTTATTTATTTATTTATTTATTTTAATTATACTTTAAGTTCTGGGGTACATGTGCACAATGTGCAAGTTTGTTACATAAGTATACATGTGCCATGTTGGTGTACTGCACCCATCAACTCGTCATTTACATTAGGTATTTCTCCTAATGCTATCCCTTTCCCAGCTCCCCACCCTCTGACAGGCCCGGGTGTGTGATGTTCCCCTCCCTGTGCCCATGTGAAACTGGAAACCATCATTCCCAGCAAAGTAACGCAAGAAGAGAAAACCAAACGCTGCATGTTCTCACTTGTAAGTGGCAGTTGAACAGTGAGAACACATGGAAATATGTTCTTTAAATTGTCAGTTTAATTATCATACAGCTATTTATCATCTTTTGGGCATAGCTTTTGAAAACCTTGGTTAGTTTGTTTCAGAATTTTTCCAGATCTTACAAGATCTAGATCAAGCTGACTGACACATAGTGTCTTATGTTGTCCTGCCCATTAGAATAGCAAGAAGTGTTATAAAAATACTGTGTCTAATGCAGTGACTTATCTCCCTGATAAAATGTCAATGATATATAAATATTACTTCAATAATTTGTATTTCCTTGAGAGTAAAGCAAATAATTACTATAATCCCTGTGTATTATATAATTCTAAATACTCTTGTAGATTATATTGAATGAAGCTATGTTTACTGACTTATCTACTTCTATATTATATAGTTACATTTCAATTACTACCTAATGCCCTTCTTATTGCAACACTTGACAAAGTCATTAATATGAAATATGATTTCTGGTTCTCAAGGATTCTCTGCATCATTTGTATTTCTACAAAGAATTTTAAGTAATTGCAAGGTACACTTATACCACATTAAATTATTTTATTTGCATGTGAATAGTCTTTAATGCTTAATAGTATGACATAAGTTTTACATTGATTTTTGTTGAAATGCTTAATTCATTCTGAAATATGATTAGATTCTTAGTTAAGCAAATTGACAAGGCTGATTCATTGATTGATTTGTTCAACAAACATTTATTTCCTCCTAACTGTGTACTAGGACCCTGCGCTACATATTGGTAAAGAGAAACAGAGTCCTTGTACTCATAGAGCTTATCAGGTAGGGCTAGAGGGCTCATAGATAATTAAGCAATAAGAATGAAATCTAGTACATGTTTGACAGGATGATATAATGACTACTACTCGTATATTCTTGTATAATAAAATAAATATGAAAATAAATTGTTGGCTTTTCTGACTTGTGCATGGCTCAAAAAGAGTGAAGCCTAATGTAAACTGTGGACTTTAGGTGATAATCATGTGTCAATATAGGCTCATCAATTGTAGTGAATGTACCACTCTGGTGGGAAATGTTGATAATGGGGGAAGCTGTGCATGTGTGGGGCAGGAGATACAAAGTGACTTTCTATATCTTTCACTGAATTTTGCTGTGAACCCAAAACTGCTCTAAAAATAAAGACTGTAAAAAAAAAATGCTGGGTTAAAACAGTAATAAAACCCTTAAATATTAATGGAACAGACAAAAAATTATTAGGCCATCCCATGGTATGAAAACATTACAAATAAATAAAAATATGTGCATTTTAGAATTTTTGATTGTAAGGACCATTTTATTTTACTCGTTTTTGTCACTTCAGAAAATTTATTTTCAACCATTTTGTTTTTAGCTGATTTCTATGGAGCCAGATGGCCATGTGTATTGGGAATGAGATTAGACTGATTTGCTAGAATCAGGTATTAAGTGACATTAAAAAATGGTCTTATTTCCAATGTGAAGAAAATGAAGGTTTTTGAGAGACTGTAAAAATCAAGTCATTTTATTTTAATCAATAATTTTCTAGGAGATGATTTAATTTCAATTAACAGCAGTTATGTAGTTCATACAATACACCATAAACTTTTCTAAGGATCATCAAATATATTTTTATTTAATTTTCACAACAACTGAGGCATGGAGGACTTTCAAAAATTTCTTTATTTCATATATGAAAATACTGAGACATAAAGAGATGGTTTAAGTGGTAGAGACATCTCAAACACCAGTCTCTTGTGCTTCTCTTTCTAGCCATCTATTTTACTTCTCTGAAGAATTACCACATGTGTGCTTTATGCTAAGTACCCTTTAACATATTTCACTCTGTGTTCTTAGATGTCTTCTGAGGCTTGCTGTTTTATATTGGATTCTACTATAATTGTGAGGAATATTATATTTTTATAAAAAGAGTTGCCACACTATTTTCCCAAACACTGTTATTGTCACAAGCACATTTAAGCACGCACTGGATTTCATTGCAAATGGCAAAAATTCATGCCAGGTGCCTCAATATAAGGTAAAATTAGGAAATGATTAAAACTAGAACTTTTTTATATAGGATTATCTGCTTTTTTTAGAATTGCTTACAGAAAGTAATAGATTTGAATGTACATCAAGAGACTATGCAATACATTTACTTCCTAAGCAAATTTTTAAGAATTTAAATATAAGAAACATTTCTATGGGTCTCCAGATTAGTAAAATAAATGGTGTTCAATTTCATAATTTATTAATCAGCAGCCCATATAGTTAGCAGTTTGTTATCATCTTTAATATACAAAATTTTATCTTTCAAAATGTTAACATTTTAAATAAATAATGATTTAATGTGCCTTTATTCTTTTGTTGTTGCTTCTAGAATTTTATGTAAGTATTACATACAGGTTTACATTTTTTTATGGAACTTATTCTGCTCTGAAATTGAAAGAAAAAAGTGAGACAGAGAACAAGATAAGGGAGAAAAATAAAAGATCAAATATACTCTGAGTGCTTAGACATAGGGGACAGTATTTAAGAGCCCACACATGAAGCAACTTGTTGGTTCACAGAATAAGCAAGTAAATGACTAGAAGGTTGGGACCTTTCATGGAAGAACAATGCTCGGATGAGCTGAAGGCATAATCTCTGAAAGAAAGCTGGTCACATTACTAGTAATTATAGTTAATCAGCAACAATTGTCTTGACCGAGATACAGATCAACATTGAGCACTAACCTAACAGTACTAATGAGGGTAATGGAGGATGAAGAGAGCCTGATTGAACTCAACAAGGCATTGAATAACCTGAGCAGATGATGCATTTTCAGTCTCAGCTCACTTGCAACCTGTTGTTTTAATGCAGAAGGCAATAGCTTTGTTCAAATCACGGGACCTTGGTTGTAACTCTCAACATAGATATTGGAAAAAATGGGTAATGTTTAGCACAGTAGGTAATATTTGTTTGCATGGCCTACATAATATTAGCAGGGTGACATTGCCTTATATAATCTTTGCCTCTCAAAATGATTTGAGATTCAACTAAATAGGCACTTCCTGGGAGCTTGTTAGATATACAGACTCTCAGGCTCTAATTCCAGACCTATGAAACTAGAATCTGCAAGATCCCCAAGGGATTCTTATGCACTTTAAAGTTTGTGAAATGCTAGTAGTCTAAATCCAGATATGCCTTGGATCTAGTTGTTATATTGTCTCACTCTATCTAGGTACAGTTTCTTAGGTTCAAACTCTAATAATTTGTACTCCATGCGATAAGTAATGTATTTGAGAAGAAAAAGCCACTTTTTTGTGGTAGTCCTTTAATCCAAGACAGCATTAATGCTCAAAAAAGAAGAGGTAAAAGATCTCTGGGAAGGAAGAACGGAATTTGGTCCATGTAAACAGTCCATACAGCACAAAGCCTTCCATTAAATTAAAAAATACTTCCGTGTTACAACACTTTTTCAAGAAGCCAATGCACTTTGCACAGATAATACTTGGGCTCCAAATAGGTAACCAGCATCACTCTCTTTTATCCATATGGAGAAAATATCATAATCATGAGAAAGTTAGGTAATTTGGGTAACTCATTCAGTGAAATATTTGAGAACAAACAAATTTAATTGTTAATTTTCTGCCATTTCATGTAATACATTATCTTCAGTGAATGGCAAGGTCTATTCTAATACGTTGAATACCTTCACTGGATGAATGTAATACCAGATTGTTGAAGTACATATATTTTAGATTTGGTCTTGTAGATGTCAGATATCTATGGTGTAAATTTAAGTTAATTTTGGTGATCTTTCTTAAAGAGTACAAGATATTCACATATTTCTTCACATAGCTGCAAACATAAAAGGCAGGGAGAAAGTGAGCCCACACATTAAGACTTCTATATTCTAGCTTCATTATCATCGTTATCTTATTTCTCACCACATGAACATATTATCCTCATTTTTTTCCATATGGAAACTGAGGCTAAGAAAGGCTAAATAAATAATTTACCTAGCACAGTCAGTGGAATGAGGCTGAATGCAAATGATGTCTGCTTGACAGGAAAACTAGCTCTCTGTTTACCACGCTAAATTTGCTTACTTGTATTGCTTGATTAGGATTTCTGTCCATACTACATATCTTTGGAATGTGTTATCCAGCAAAACTAAAAGAATACTAGAAGATTTTATTATGAATACAACAATCCCTTTCCTCAGACCTTCTATATATTCTTGTTTTCTTCTCCCATAGCCAAGTACTATTAATTTTCAATCTGCATGTTCTTCGTTTTATATCCATGTGTCTATATGTTATTACTTATTATATCAACTTTTGATATTACCTATTGACTTTATGTTTTGATAGTGGAATACTTGTCCCTTGTTATATTTGCTGCCTTTTCCAACATTTTTTATTACTTCTGAGGTTAATAATCGCTTTGTTTAGTTTCATATTTGCCTATCAACATTTGTTTCCAAAGGCTACAGTGGATCTGTCAAATATTTACTACTAATAATTAAAGGTTCTCAAACACTCTATAATTTAATATTTTTGTCTTAGAGACCTTCTTTCCATGGCTCTCCATGCTCTTGCTGAAGCTTGATCATTTGCCCGGAAGTTCTGATGCAGAGTTTGTAATCCCTGGGCCTTCCTTCCTGGAGTCCAGTGCTGGATTCCCTGCTTTATGGATGTGATGTTTCTCTTTCTTGGCTCACCCACCATGTTGTTAGAGTAATTTCCTATGGTAATTTCCTACAAAATTATGTTTGGAAAATAAATATAGTAATTCGTGGCTTAATAATAGGGACACTTTCTAAGAAATGTGTCAGGTGATTTCATCCTTGTGTGAACATCATGGAGCATACTTACCCAAACTAGATGATACAGCCTACCACACACCTAGCCTATATGGTATATCCTATTCCTCCTAGGCTACAAACCTGTACAGCATGTTACTGTACTGAATACTATAGGATATTGTAACATAATGGGTGGTATTTTTATACTTAAACATATCTAAACATAGAAAAGGTACAGTAAAAATATGGTATTATAATCTTACGTTGTATATGTGTGTATGTTGTATATGTACATATATACACTGTTGTATGTGTGTGTGTGTGTGTATATATACTCTTGTATATGAGGTCTGTCATTGAAATGTTATGAGACTGTATTATGATTCTTCAGATGTCTGAAAATGTCACCATTTAGTTGATGGGTTAGCTGCTGTTCTTGTTATTTATTGCTGTGTAACACATCACCCTGAAATTTAGTGGCAATAACAACCACTTTATTATGCTCACAAATTTTGTTGGGCAGGAATTGGGGCATGGCACAGTGGAATGTCATGTCTCTACTCTACAGTGTCTAGAACTTGATCTGAGAAGGTTCAAAAGGCTAAGAAAGAGTCAAATGGCTGTGCTGAGATCATTTGGAACTTCTTCACTCACAGATCTGGCCTTAGATTGGGTTTGGTGGAAATGATAGACGGGCATGCCTACATGTGACCTCTCCCTGTGGCCTGGGCTTTCTTACAGCATGGGGTTTTTAAACAACTGCCATAGCCAGATGTAAAACTCTAGGCTGAATATCATTTTTCCCCTCACTCAGTGAGACTATCCGACTTGAATGATTTTCAGTTTTATCTTTTTTTCGATTTTCTTTTGTAATTTTCACTTTCTAAATTTTCTCTTTGCTTAATTTCTGCTGGTTACATAGTGGCTTTTTGAGCTTGATCTTCTAAATCGTTCTATTTTTATTGTTTTGTTCAACTTTGTAGATTTTTTCAACTTTATGCCAGAACTCTTTGCTTGTGGTCTGAACATTTGGGTCCCCTCAAAATTCATACAAAGATACATATGAAGTTCATACCTACCCAATGTGACAATACTAAAAGATGGGGCTTTTGGAAGGTGATTAGGTCATGATAAAGGAGATCTCAGAAAGCTAATTAACCCCTTCTGCAGTGCGAGGACACAGCTAGAAGTCAGTACCTATGAGGATGAGGACCCTCACCAAACACTGGCCAAATCTGCTGATGCTGATCCTCCCAAACTGGGATACGTGAATTTCCCTTGCGTATAAGTTACTCAGTTTGTGGTACTTTTGTTATGGCATCCTTAACAGACTAAGACTCTCTTTAATTTTTAAAATAATCCTATTTTAACTATGCAAGAGCTCACTTTTGTTCTTTGATTAATTTTGCACATAATATTCTGATTATGAATTTAGTATTTTTCTCACTTATCTGGCAAAATTACAATGATAGTGATGATGATTAGTTTTCATATGCTACCTGTGTTACCTTTGTTACCTTTGTTTCATCTAAATTATTATTTTTTCACTTGTTTTAGTCTCTGTGTTTGACCTTGAAGAATTTTCTCAAAACCATGGTGCTCTGACTTTTGAGAGGGAAACCTAAAAAGATGATGAAAAACATTGGTGAATGTGTGTGTGGTAGTGGTTGTAGAAGGAAAGGTTCTTAATTCTGGAGGCATTCTAAAGAAAACTTCTAGAATTTCCACAGAAAGAGCCTATTAGTATCCTATGTGTCCAATCCTATTAGTATCTATATAGGACTTTTCTCAGTCATTTAGTTTCTCTAATGAAGAATACATTACTCTTGTATTAGTGGGTATGTCTAGATGTCAATGCTCTGGTGGCAGTGTGAAGTGAGCTTTCTGGGAAGGCCTCACCACTCTTGTGCAGGCTTTATTTAATTCCACTGTTTTAATTTTGATACCTGACTTCTCCTCTCCACTGGCTCTGGTATGTCCTAATTCAATTTGTCCAGCAAGTATAGTTATGTTATATTCCCAAGATTTAGGGAATAAAGATCTGTGGTGTGACTCTTCCTAATGAAGACTTTCAATCAACTCCCACTTTTGAATGCCTACCTAACCATGGCCTTTTATGTTAGTGCCTCCAGGAACTAAGAAATTCAGGAATTCAGGTAAACCTGGCTCAGCTTCTCCTTGTTATTCCCGTCTCCTTAACTCTCAGCCTCATCTCCTCTGCTTTGTGTTCTCTCTCCTTGGTTCATGTTTCAACTTCAGAATAATGAGCTTTTAAAAAAACGTTCCTGTTTTCTTTGCCTTTTTGGAATTTTTTTCTTTTCATTAATATTTCAATGTATTTTATGGAGGCATCGGAATATAAGCACATTCTGCTCCTTAGAGCAGTCTAAATATCATAGCAAATGTCCCCACATCTCAAGGACTTAACACAATGGACGTTCGATCCTACCAACATCACAGTCTAATCAAGGGAGATGCAGTGTAAGGGGGCAACTTCTCACTATGTGGTCATTTCGGAATCCAGCCCCCTTCCAACTTGATGTTCTACCATCCTTTAGGACCTCTGTGGCCTCCTGCGTCCCCTGTAGATTTTGGAAAGAGAGCTCATACCGGATAGGATGGAAGGCAACTCCAGACTGAGGAGCTGCATACATGTCATATTTGTACATGTGGCTATCACAACATTCAAGGGAGACTCAGAAATACAGTTGAGCAGTGTCTCTGTAAAGAAGAAATAAGTCTGGTGCATGTCTAATTTATCTCTGCTAAAAGATATATTTGGTTTTCTGTCTGTCATTGAATCAGAAGTCTCCAATACATGCTCTTCCCAAAATGTGCTCATCAGGTAAATACATAGGAAAAGATAGTTTAGTTTTTCATTTCTTCATGTCATTTGTTATTTAGGATATACATGCAAAATCTAATTTATGACAACTGACTTACTATAAAACTTAGGATAAAACCTAAGAAATATTTCCTTGAGATAATTGGAAGAGAGGAATCTAATTTTAATTTTGGTCACCTGACAGTAATTTCCCCATCTATAAAACAAGAGTGGTTCTTGTACCCTTCTACTTGCACACTCTTTTGGATGAATATTGAAATAATTTTCTATCTAGGATATACTCTGCATATCTTAGAAGAAAGTCACTATGGAAATGCAAATGGAAAGACAAAACACTTATTAAAGAGAAACTGAAAAGGCTAAATTTGTCCTTTTCCTTTTTCACTTATTTAATTTTAAATTATTGGTTCTACTACTCAAACTTTGGACTGCATTATCTAAATGGTTAGTTCTCCTGCTATTTCAGGAGCTGGTCCTCCAGCTTTACTTGATTGTAAATTTTAATGTTAAGTCTGTTAATCTTTAATTTTTCCTAGGTAAGTGGGTATTACTGACTGTGTATCTTATTGAGTAGTTGGTTGTGAAAACACCGTAGACTCATTCTATAAAACCCATGTTTATACATGTCCAGCTATAGAAGTTTTGTGTTATGTAACTAAAATTAGTAATCTGTTCATATAAACGACTCTCTTAAGTGACAAGTTTTTCTTGTACATGAAAAGCCTGGTGCTAATATTATCCCTGATAGTATGTTGAGTGTTTAGATGAGCAAGAACCTTTTTTATTTCCACTTAGCAGTTCTCAAATTGATCCAAGAAAGAAAGCCCAACACCCGAGGAGAACAAATAATGTGGAGAACCTGTACTACTCCCGAGAGGATGCCTAGACACAAGCAGTCAGCTGAATATAAATATTTTAAAGTCCTTATCATTAAAGCTTATATACAATTGTATAATATTCCATAATATGTTTTTGCTTATTTTGATTTTAAATATTATTTTCCTTCTGAAATTTTCCAATTAAATTTATGTTTAAGGACATGCCATATTTATTACTGTAACAATACTTTGAGAGTATTTCTAACCGAGGTTGGAATAAACAGAACAAATATGACAGGAACTTTTTCTTCCTTTGGGTAGGAGAAATAGTAAAAACCTATGGCTTTTTGCTTGAAATTTTATGCAGCAGCTACTTATTTACTGTGTCAGTAGAATTTCATCCATATTTAGTAACTGTTAGTAAAGAATTTAGATAATCCGATTATTTGTGTTATCTTCCCATCATATCAACTGGAAAAGCATTTTTTCAGATTATTTCCTCTATACTAGTTGAGGTCACAATTACTGTGTGAACTTGGGAATCCTGCTGAGATTTGTAAGCAGATAGGGAAATGTTGATAGGCTAATTGCATAGACTTTGCATTATGTGAAATGTTGAAAAATGCCTTGTATTTTTAATATTACAATATCATCACCTTCTTTACAAAAAAATTATGAAGTTGAAATCTTATATCTTTTACTCTTTTAAAACTGTAGGTCATACTCTTTTAGATAAGATACTATGAAATTAAATATCAGCTCTCAGAATAGTAAGATATTAGAATTAGAGCCCATACTAGAGAAATAATTGCAGAAATTTGTCAAACACTTATGAAATATATAGACATAGAGGTTGCCATTTAACATTTTTTGACAGTTCAAAATTTGAGCCCATCTGATCATGGTTTATCCATTACGCTTTTTATAAACTTCCCTCCTAATTGAAAATGATTTTCTAAAAGATTTTTCAAGGTCGGGAGCAGTGGCTCACGCCTGTAATCTCAGCACTTCGGGAGGCCAAGGTGGGTGGATTACCTGAGGTCAGGAGTTTGAGACCAGCCTGACCAACATGGTGAAACCCTGTCTCCACTAAAAATGCAAAATTCGCCGGGTGTGATGGTGCATGCCTGTAATCCCAGCTACTTTGGAGGCTGAGTTAGGAGAGTCGCTTGAACCCAGGAGGCAGAGGTTGCAGTGAGCAGAAATTGTACCATTGCACTCCAGCCTGGGCAACAAGAGTGAAACTCCGTCTCAAGAAAAAAAAAAAAGATTTTTCGTTGTTGTTGTTGTTTTTTTTTCCAATATCTTATTGTTTCTCCTCAAACTTGTCAACTCCTTGCTTCTTCAATATCTCCTTTCCCAATAATTCCTTACCACTGCCTTATATATTTCGGAACTTTCTTGGAAACAGACCGTTTTTTAGATTGAACCATGTGAAATTGCTGATAATTGATTACTTTTTGACCTACAAAAATGACAAATTTATGTGGTTCAACCTCCACTTTGTTAACTGCATCCTAAAAGTTACTTTCTTTTTAATGCCAGATTTCTCAAACATGGAATTTAGTTTCTTACAATTAAATGTAAATTCCTAATCTTTTATACTCTATCTCCAATCCATTTTACCCGTATCCCAAAGGCAACCAATATTCCTGAACTGTCAGATTAAGTTATCTCTTCTGAATTCTTTTCCCTTCTGCTTATTACAGCTTTTGAACATATTGACATTGCATTGGAGACTCTTAGAAACTGATTCTTTACTTTAGTGTCCTGGCAGCGCTTCTACTTTTCTGACCTCTTTTCGTGGCTGCTTCTTGCTATATTTTAACTGTAGGTCTCCTCTATGTCAGCCTTGGGACCCAGTTTCTTTTGGCTTTAATTTTTCTTCTTTGGAGACTCTCACACATGCTGATTGTACTGATGGTTATTTTGGGCCTGACTATGTTCCCCTCAAATTCATATGTTGAAGCTCTAATCCCCACCGAAGAATGTGACTGTCTGTGGAGAAAGGGCCATTAAATATGTGAGCAAGTTAAAATGAAGTTAAAATGAGCCCACTAGGGTGAGCCCTAATTCAATCTGGCTGGTGTTTTTATAATACAAGAAAATTTGGACACACATAGATACACCAGGAATATGCTTTGAGAGAGGAAAAGCCATGTGAGGACACTGAGAAGGTAGCCACCTGAGATTCGAGAAGAGAGGTCTCTAAAGAAAATGCTGATACCTTGATCTTGGACTTCCAGCCTCCAGAACTGTGACAAAATAAATTTCTGTTGTAAAAGCCACCTAGTCTGTGCCATAGCAGTCCTAGCAAACCAACACAATGATCTATGCCTTCCCCACTTTTATTTTTGTAAAATAAGAGTCATAGTAAATGTTTTGTAATAAACAAAATGATGCTTAAATGTTTGGGGAACTTTATGAATCTACTGTATTGAGATTTATGATGCACATGGAATATTAAAGACTCAGATATTCTACAGTAGGGAAATATTTGACTCAGTGCTTCTCAATCTCATACTTATTTGGCCATGACAACTTTTCCTTTTCTTTTTATATATTGCTCAGTATCTCCTAACATCCTGTGGAACATACTTGGAAAATGTTAGCCTATCTCCCACTTTAACCTCTAAATGTATTTACAGTTATATATATCTATCTGCCTAATAGCCATTTCATAGTGAACTAGGTAAAGAGACATGTCAGTTTAGTATATATTGACTTTTTGGTCTCATTCTTGAACAGGAGTTTGTTATGGTATGTGGTATGCTTGGTGTACTGCAATTGGTCCTCAAGAAATCTTCTTGTCTTTAGATTCTCTTTCTCTAAGGCTAACCATACCACATGATGTTATCAGACTCAAATTCTCTATTTTTTTATTCCCCAAACTACTCTTATTATAATGCCCTACTGCTCAAAAACCTTTCATTATTCTCTATTATCACAAGTTTATCACAAAATTCTTAGGTTAACATTTAAGGTCTCTTCAAAATCTGACTCCAACCTGTATGTAATTTTTCTATGTTGTTCCTTTATCAGAGCTCTCCATTCTATCTGAGATTATCTGAAAATTTATTAATTCAGGTGGGTTCAACAAACATTTACTGAGTATCAACTGGATTGAAAGTCTATGAATATCTACTGTCAATCAAATATTGTGCTAGTTCTGCAAATGCTATGTGCTCTCCACCTTCTCCTCCCCTTTGGACATTTCATTCTCAATAATGCGATATAATTTAACAGTCATTGTGACTCATTCATCTCACAATTTCTGAGTATTTGCTACTTGGTCAAGCCCCTGGGGATACAGCAATAAATAAAAGCTCCCAATATGAGAAAAAGACAAAAATAAAAAAATGAATACTTCAGACATTCATATATTCTGTGAAAAAATACACTAAAGTGATAGGGACAGCTGGAGAGAAAAAATGATCAGAATGATGAGCTGAAACAGAAATAGAGAAGGAGTCATCTGAGAAAATCTGGGTTAAGAGAATTGCTGGCAGAGGGAATAATTGCAGAGGTCCTGAGGCATGGCAGAGCTGTGATGTTTGTAAAATAAACAAAATTGTTAAAAATTGTGTTTGATTATTCTAGTATTAACAACTCATTATTATGTCTATATTCCCGGTTATCATGACTGTTATTTCTCACTGTCTTTGTTTAAATCCTCCTGTTAACCCGAAGGTAAGTCTAAGTCTCCTCTGCAAAGTCTGCATGTCCACTACCATCTTTCATGGCAAACTATTTCTCTTTTGAGTCTCAGCATGTGTTTGACTACACTCATTGTGTACTGATATAAACACATTTTTGCAGTAATATCTTATCTTTGTACTAGTAAACATTCTTAATAGTATACATCTTTGCTTTACTATTAGATTATAAACTCTCTAATAAAAGAAACGATGCATGATAAAATTTTTGCACACCCAATGTCTCTTGAGTGGGATTGAGCATAAAAGCTGTCTTTGTAGAACTTACATTGAATTACACAGAAAAATAACACTAAAACATACAGTATTGTTTAAGAAGATATGGAATGATTAAGGGTACAACCACATCATTTGAGTCTTGAAGCTTTTGAGCAATAAGACAGATCGTGTGGTATTCTGCTAATTCACCCTGCTACTGTGGTAGGTACAATGTCAGAATGAGACCACACATGAAGCTATCAAAGAAAGTAGTTACTATAGGCCTGATGGGTACTTATGGTGATTACACAGTGAAAAAGAGAGGCAGATAGTCAAAATCTCAAGCCTGCCCATGAATCCTGAACCCAAATTCTGCCCTGTCTTCAGCCACTTCCAAAATGATTCTCAGAAGATGTGTGCACAGAGCAGATCAGAAAAAAATCTTAATTTTCAACTGGGCTTTGATATCAACTCTTGTGTAACTTTCAGGTAAACTGTCCCTGACCAGCGGTGGGCCACAGGTGCCTCTGGTCCCCTTAGTACAGTACAAAATGTAGGTGTTTGTCACTGACATTTTACCTCTCTAATTTTGGTATTGAAAGGATTAACACCATTAGTTTTGACTGGGTTCAAGGAGTGACAAAAATAAAACCTGTGGGATAAAAATGTAGCATGTGAAAGACAGGAACTTTTCTAAATTCTGGAGCAGAGTTTATCAAAACTTCCAAATCCAACACATCCCAAGGAAAGGGAGGGAGGTTGGGGAGAGACAAGTGTAGAATGGTCCTCTTTTAATAGGAAGGTAACACAGGTTTCATTTATTGAATGGCATGATCACAGGGTAGTATTAAGAGAGGAAATTTTATCCATAAAAGACTCACAAAAGTGAGAGAGGAAACCATGAAGGCAGAGAAGACATTAATCCCTTGTACATGGCTCACCTAGAACCATGCCCTACTTCAAGGCTTCTCTCTTCACTTCTGGCCCAGTAGAGTATGGGGCCAGCCAACAATGAGGCTGTAGAACAGACTGCACTCTCTCAGATGCAATCATTCCTCTTGTGTATAGTGTAAGTTAATTTCTAGTACTTCAGAGTGTAACAATATGGGTTTAATCCTGACTCCTTTACTCACTAGTTGAGGATGCTGGACTGGTTACTTCACATTGTATAGTGAGAATCACAATTGTATGGCACTAAGTCATAGAGTTCACATGACTATTATACGAAAATGACATTTAATATATAGTGAGTGTCCAACAGATTATTTACTGTCAATATTATCATTGTCTATTACTTACAAAATATAACAAAATATATATTATGAAATGACGTAATTTAACATTTATCTCTCAAGTACCAAATACAACAGCTTTAGCTTGTTGTGATTTAAATGCCCCGTATTTGTAAAGATATTTGCATCTGTTTAGAAATTAATATTTTCTTAAATGACAAAGAGCTGTTAGATTCCTGCAGCACATTTCAAAAGGATATGATAAAACATCTAGCCTTATAATGTGATAGGAAAAATTAGCTACTATTCCTAGGTATTTTATTCTCTTTGAAGCAATTGTGAATGGGAGTTCACTCATGATTTGGCTCTCTGTCTGTTATTGGTGTACAAGAATGCTTGTGATTTTTGTACATTAATTTTGTATCCTGAGACTTTGCTGAAGTTGCTAATCAGCTTAAGGAGATTTTGGGCTGAGACAATGGGGTTTTCTAGATATACAATCATGTCATCTGCAAACAGGGACAATTTGACTTCCTCTTTTCCTAATTGAATACCCTTTATTTCCTTCTCCTGCCTGATTGCTCTGGCCAGAACTTCCAGCACTATGTTGAATAGGAGCGGTGAGAGAGGGCATCCCTGTCTTGTGCCAGTTTTCAGAGGGAATGCTTCCAGTTTTTGCCCATTCAGTATGATATTGGCTGTGGGTTTGTTGTAGATAGCTCTTATTATTTTGAGATACGTCCCATCAATACCTAATTTATTGAGAGTTTTTAGCATGAAGGGTTGTTGAATTTTGTCAAAGGCCTTTTCTGCATCTATTGAGATATCATGTGGTTTTTGTCTTTGGTTCTGTTTATATGCTGGATTACATTTATTGATTTGCGTATGTTGAACCAGCCTTGCATCTCAGGGATGAAGCCCACTTGATCATGGTGGATAAGCTTTTTGATGTGCTGCTGGATTCGGTTTGCCAGTATTTTATTGAGGATTTTTGCATCAATGTTCATCAAGGATATTGGTCTGAAATTCTCTTTTTTGGTTATGTCTCTGCCAGGTTTTGGTATCAGGACGATGCTGGCTTCGTAAAATGTGTTAGGGAGGATTCCCTCTTTCTCTATAGATTGGAATAGTTTCAGAAGGAATGGTACCAGTTCCTCCTTGTACCTCTGGTAGAATTCAGCTGTGAATCCATCAGGTCCTGGACTCTTTTTGGTTGCTAAGCTATTGATTATTGCCACAATTTCAGAACCTGTTATTGGTCTATTCAGAGATTCAACTTCTTCCTGGTTTAGTCTTGGGAGGGTGTATTTGTCGAGGAATTTATCCATTTCTTCTAGATTTTCTAGTTTATTTGCATAGAGGTGTTTGTAGTATTCTCTGATGGTAGATTGTATTTCTGTGGGATGTGAAGGACCTCTTCAAGGAGAACTACAAACCACTGCTCAATGAAATAAAAGAGGATACAAACAAATGGAAAAACATTCCATGCTCATGGGTTGGAAGAATCAATATCGTGAAAATGGCCATACTGCCCAAGGTAATTTATAGATTCAATGCCATCCCCATCAAGCTACCAATGACTTTCTTCACAGAATTGGAAAAAACTACTTTAAAGTTCATATGGAACCAAAAAAGAGCCCGCATCGCCAAGTCAATCCTAAGCCAAAAGAACAAAGCTGGAGGCATCACGCTACCTGACTTTAAACTATACTACAAGGCTACAGTAACCAAAACAGCATGGTACTGGTACCACAACAGAGACATAGATCAATGGAACAGAACAGAGCCCTCAGAAATGATGCCGCATAGCTACAACTATCTGATCTTTGACAAACCTGACAAAAACAAGAAATGGGGAAAGGATTCCCTATTTAATAAATGGTGCTGGGAAAACTGGCTAGCCATATGTAGAAAGCTGCAACTGGATCCCTTCCTTACACCTTATACAAAAATTAATTCAAGATGGATTAAAGACTTATATGTTAGACCTAAAACCATTAAAATCCTACAAGAAAACCTAGGCAATACCATTCAGGACATAGGCGTGGGCAAGGACTTCATGTCTAAAACACCAAAAGCAATGGCAACAAAAGCCAAAATCGACAAATGGGATCTCATTAAACTAAAGAGCTTCTGCACAGCAAAAGAAACTATCATCAGAGTGAACAGGCAACCTACACAATGGGAGAAAATTTTTGCAACCTACTCATCTGACAAAGGGCTAATATCCAGAATCTACAATGAACTCAAACAAATTTACAAGAAAAAAACAAACAACCCCATCAAAAAGTGGGCAGAGGACATGAACAGACACTTCTCAAAAGAAGACATTTATGCAGCCAAAAAACACATGAAGAAATGCTCCTCATCACTGGCCATCAGAGAAATGCAAATCAAAACCACAGTGAGATACCATCTCACACCAGTTAGAATGGCCATCATTAAAAAATCAGGAAACAACAGGTGCTGGAGAGGATGTGGAGAAATAGGAACACTTTTACACTGTTGGTGGGACTGTAAACTAGTTCAACCATTGTGGAAGTCAGTGTGGCGATTCCTCAGGGATCTAGAACCAGAAATACCATTTGACCCAGCCATCCCATTACTGGGTATATACCCAAAGGACTATAAATCATGCTGCTATAAAGACACATGAACACGTATGTTTATTGCGGCACCATTCACAATAGCAAAGAGTTGGAACCAACCCAAAGGTCCAACAACGATAGACTGGATTAAGAAAATGTGGCACATATACACCATGGAATACTATGCAGCCATAAAAAATGATGAGTTCGTGTCCTTTGTAGGGACATGGATGAAACTGGAAAACATCATTCTCAGTAAACTATCGCAAGGACAAAAAACCAAACACCGCATGTTCTCACTCATAGGTGGGAATTGAACAATGAGAACTCATGGACACAGGAAGGGGAACATCACGCTCCGGGGACTGTTGTGGGGTGGGGGGAGGGGGGAGGGACAGCATTAGGAGATACACCTAATGCTAAATGACGAGTTAATGGGTGCAGGAAATCAACATGGCACATGGATACATATGTAACAAACCTGCACATTGTGCACATGTACCCTAAAACCCTAAAGTATAATAAAAAAAAAAAAAAGAAAGAAAAATTAGCTACTATTTACCCTCAATTCAATATGATGGCATCATTTAACATCTATTACCAAGAATAAGTATTACAAAGAGCTACTGATTAAAATACTTTTTAAAAAGAGATGCTCCTAAAATGTAAGTGCCATTGCTGGTATACTAGTTTTTTAGTTTAGGAAATTTTAGTGTGCTCCTTTGAAATATTGGCTAAGAAGTGCTCATTTTGCAGAACAAGAAAAATTAGGAACACAAAGGGGCTTTATTTGCATTCAGTTTTAAAATTTTTATAGTAACCTTATGAGGATGCTGAAAAAGTGTGAGACATGCCCAATAATATTTGATCAATGAGAAGTAAATATAAAATTTGAACCTGGTACTCTGGTTTCTGAATCTGTAGCCAGCTAAGCTCTAGAATTTCAAGCATATGGAATTTTGATAGCTTTGAAAAAAATTTAAGAGATTAAAAAATGTCCATAAGTGGATCACCTGAGATCAGGAGTCTGAGATCAACCTGACCAACATGGTGAAACCTCGTCTCTATTAAAAATACAAAATTAGGCTGGGTGCAGTGGCTCATGCCTGTAATCCCAGCACTTTGGGAGGCCGAGGTGGGAGGATCACCTGAGGTCAGGAGTTCGAGACCAGCCTGGCCAACATGGTGAAACCCCGTCTCTACTAAAAATATAAAAAATCAGCCAGGCATGGTGGCGGGTACCTGTAATCTCAGCTACTTAGGAGGCTGAGGCAGAAGAATTGCTTGAACCTGGGAGGTGGAGGTTGCAGTGAGCCGAGATCGCATCATTGCACTCCAGCCTGGGCAACAAGAGTGAAACTCCATCCCCTCCCAAAAAAAAATGTCCATAAGATAGGCAAAGGAAGATGCAGTTTTCCCCAATTAAGGAATACTTACAACATAGAGTAACGTAGCTATTATTGTGAGCACAAGAGTTAGTGAAAATGCCATTGACTAGTTTCATGAGACACATTGTAGAAAGATTAAGTGATTTTGATATGGAGGTTATTTTAAATTGAGGTGCCATAAGCTTGGTACTTTGAATATGATTCAAAAAAGGGCTCTTTCTTTTTAGATGGTCAAGGTTATTTGAAAAATTCATAAAAAGGAAACTGAGAAGTCAATGTTATAACATTTGTGCCCCCAAAAGACTTTTACTTTTACTTCTCTGCAAATACTACACATATTACCTTTCCTAGGTTTGAATTCAGTGATTTTTTTTTCTCTTTTTGACACTAACATGCCTCATGATAGCACAGATGGGTTTTTATGAATACAAAGTCTCTAGGTAAGAACATGCTCAGTATCTATGAATATCCACTTTAACATATATACAAAAGGCAATATATCATTTAGAAATGAAAATTAGGTGACTGTAAGCAATAATTTCACATAATCATTCTACATTTTAAGGATGAGCCAAATCATTTTTCCTGCTAAGCAGAACCTAATTAGGTTAAATAAGCTAGTTTCTTAATACCTACTTATGGGTATAATGCACACTGTGTACTACTCATGGTTTCTGAAAGGAACATTGTGTCCCTTTTAATTGGCATAAAAGAACTGTGACAAGGAGTAGTTACATAAGTCAAAGAACCAGCAGACATATGGTGGCTAAGGGAGGAGAAGGCTCCAAGAATGAAGGTGTGGTTCAAACTGCAAGTAGCAGACCAAACAGATGGAAGTAAGGGTGACAGTAGGTACAGAACTCCTCTTTTCCCTGGATGTCATTTAATTGATAAAGTATTTACTGATAATGGCTATGACACCGCCCTTCACAAGGGTTATTTTTACTTTAAAATGTGGTTCTCAAAAGTGAGACAGTTTAAGACTCAAAACACACAAAGCTGTAATGGAAGTAAAATTGCTATTTTATGGAAAGGAGACATCCACTTGGTCAGCCTATCATCTTAGAAACCCTCGGCCGGGCACGATGGCTCAAGCCTGTAATCCCAGCACTTTGGGAGGCCGAGGCGGGTGGATCACGAGGTCAAGAGATCGAGACCAGCCTGGCTAACACGGTGAAACCCCGTCTCTACCAAAAAATACAAAAAATTAGCTGGACATGGTGGCGGGCACCTGTAGTCCCAGCTACTCAGGAGGCTGAGGCAGCAGAATGGTGTCAACCTGGGAGGCGGAGGTTGCAGTGAGCCCAGATCGCACCCCTGCACTCCAGCCTGGGGGACAGAGTGAGACTCCGTCTCAAAAAAAAAAAAAAAAAAAAAAAACCCTCAAGTGTTACAGTGTAGTTTGATATAAACATATTTGATAGATGAGGCAAATGAATCCAGAATGTTAGCTGATCTTCTTTTAGCTACAGCACTCGGGGTTATGTCTGTTGTTAATTGTGGTGGTGGTGTGAAAGCGCATGTGTGTCTTAGTTGTTGGGCTATTATAACAAAACAGGTTTGGTGGCTTAAATAATATTTATTTCTCATAGTTCTGAGGCTGGGAAGACCAAGGTCAAGGCACAGGCATATATGATGTCTGGTGAGGGCCCTCTTCTAAGTTTGCAGATGGCTGTCTTCCCATCGGATCCTCACATGGGAAAGGAAAATCATCTCTATCCTGTCTCTTCTTATTAGGACACAAATCCTATTCATGAGGACTCCATCCTCATGACCTAATTACCTGTGGAAGGCCCCACCTCCTAATATCATAACACTGGGCATTAGGATTTTAATGTATGAATTTTGGGGGAACACAACATTGAGTTTATTTGGCTATGTAAAGTTTATGTGTCTATGTCAATTGGGGTAATGAAGTGTTCTTCATCTCTGTCATCTCTCACTTTCCTCATCTTCTGATTGCCTATTTGCATAATCACTAAAACATTGGCATGGGAGAACTTTGCCCACAGTATCTCTAGAAAACTCTCAGCTGCCTGTCTTGGTCAGGTCACTTCACTTATTTATTAAGTAAACATTTTTCATGAGCTAGAACAGAGAAGTGAGAAAAAAGGGGTGACCATTACACATTTCTAGTCTTTATGAAGGTTACAGATTACTGGGAGGTACAGAAATTCAACAGAGTCGCATAAACACATATAAAGACCTTGACCATAAGAAGTGATTTTTGAAAAGTGTGAGGTATTATGAGAGCAGAATGTCATGTAGGATGAGAGATTAGAGAAGGCCTTTTTTAGTCTGTAATATTTAAGTTGAAAGAGGAGTACAAATGCATGGTAAAAAGTAGACAAAAAAGCATTGTAGGGGCTGGGTGCAGTGACTCACGCCTATAATCCCAACAGTTTGGGAGGCCGAGGAAGGTGGATCACCTGAAGGTCAGGAGTTTGAGACTAGCTGGCCAACGTGGTGAAATCCCGTCCCTACTACAAATACAAAAATTAGCCGAATGTGGTCGTGTGTGCCTGTAATCCCAGCTACTCGGAAGGCTGATACAGGAAAATCGCTTGAACCCTGGAGGCAGAGGTTGCAGTGAGCCAAAATCACGCCTTTGTACTCCAGCCTGGATGACAAGAGCGAAACTCCATCTAAAAGGAAGCATTTTAGGCTGAGGGAAGAGACAGCACATAAGGCTGAGGCACTAGAAAGGCTGGAGTCAGAGTGTTGAGTTGGGTGAGCTTAGTGCGATGTGAGGCTTGAGAGATCTGCACGTGCTAAAGGAAGGGACTCTGGATGCTTAGTATTTTAGTTGTGATGGGGAAGCTTTGAAAAGTTTTAAGTAAGATTGTGACAAGATCCAGTTAATATATTAAGAATATTTATTTAACATTATGAGGAGAGTTGATGGGGGAGATGTCAAAAATGGAATTGAGCAAATGATTGGATAGTTTTTAGTTCAATGGAAAAATGAAGGAAGCTGATGGTTTGGGGAGAAATGAAGGAGGCTTGGATTGGGAAGGTTGCAGTGGCAATGGAGAGATGTGAACAAATGTATCTTCTCTGTGGAGTCAACAAGTATTTTGCATATATTCGATGTCTGGGGACAAAAGCATGCCGTGGATGGATTCCTAGCTCCTGCCATGTGCAGCTGTTGGGATAAGGTGCTGCCACTTATAGGAACACTGGAAGAGAAGCTGCTCAGGCAGGGATTAAAGCGGATTGTAGCTACTTAGTGAGATGAAAACAAAGAAAACACTTCTGATGTTTAACTCCTTCAAGTAATATTTATTCAAAAAGCTCCACTATAGATAAAACCCTGTGGTAGGTGCTGTGGCTGATGAAAACAGGTTCAACCCGTAATTACTGCTCTTCAAGATCTTCCAATAAGGAAAGTAGACATACTAAGGAAGGTATAACCTCAGGATATAATGTTTTGTTTATGGTGGACTTCTCTTCATTTAAGTATCAAGGCCAGCTTTGAAAATTTAGACTTTTCAGGACTCAGTTTTCTCATTTGTAAAATAAAATAGTGTAGACAAAGTCTGGTCAAGGGGTCAATAGCATCTGCATTTCTTTGGAGCTTGTTAAAAATGCAGAACAACAAGCCCCATGTCAGATCTACTGAATCAGAATGCACATTTCTGTAAGTTCTCCAGATAATTCGTATGCCCATTAGCTTCTGAGAATTGCTGCTTTAGATGATCTCCCAAGTCCCAAACACTGGACTTCTAGAGCTAAGTCACATCCTCTCCCTGTGGGAGGCTTGTATGCATTTGACTCGTCTGTGCAAATACACGTTAGTGACAGAGGGCTGAAGCACTATTGGTATAATCAACAGCAAGCCAACTCAAAAAATTAGTTTAAATATATAGAGGAGAGCTAGTATTATCTATCTAAATATATATATACACCAAGACTTGCTAACAATAAAAATTTATATTCAAGAATTACTCTCAAGGGCCTTAATTAGGCTCCATATTTCACTTACCTTCTTTAAGACAAAACTTTTAAATCTTGGTAACTTAGATATGTAATCCATTTTATGCCAATAATCCAGAGGAAGTAGTAGGACAATTTGGTAAATACTATATAACTAACCATCCAAAGTTCATAGTAGTTAAATATTAAAATAAAGTATATT
The DNA here is from genome assembly GCF_028878055.3 of Symphalangus syndactylus. Classification (NCBI taxonomy): domain Eukaryota; kingdom Metazoa; phylum Chordata; class Mammalia; order Primates; family Hylobatidae; genus Symphalangus; species Symphalangus syndactylus. The sequence goes on from NC_072426.2 coordinate 62,499,160, forward strand.
GTTTATGAGGATACAGTGGTGGTAATTATATTTACAAGTGAAAATTGATTCACTTGTCTTTTGTGACAATAAAACAAAAGATACAAATCAAAGAAAAATTTATAAGGCCTTTGAGTGTTAGAAGGCAAAATCATGTTATTGAATTGATGGCTTCCTTTGTCACAAATTTATTACATATTTTTGATAGAGTAAACCAAATGGATTATTGCATTTTAAAATTATAGATGCAATGGCTTTATTTTATTTTTAATCACATGTAGATTTCGTTTATAACCTATTTGCTTTTAATTAGATATTTGCTTTTAATTAGAAAATTGATAAAAATACACTTAAAAATCATATCATTCATAGATAATAATGGTCTATATAAAAGAATTTTTATAATATATAAATAATAAATTGAGTGCATTTAGATGCTAGTCTCATATCCTACTTTTAGAACATTATTTAATTTAGATAAATTTATATGAGTATTTTAAAAGCATATCTGTTGTGAAAAGTGAGACTCGTAGGTAGTATATAAAACTTAGAAAATTTACAAATTTGCTTTCTACAGAAGAAAGCTATTTTTTACATATTTATATGGGCATGTGAATAACTTACCCAAATAAATGGTAAGTTCCTAAAAAATAAGAAGTACACTTTTTTCCTCTTTTAACAGAGCACACCACTGATTGAAATGTAATAGACACCAATTAACTACATTAACCAACTATACTGTAAATAAATAGGCTTCCTTAATTTTGCCCTAATTTTTATGTTGATTATTTGGAGATATATTGAAATTATAAAACATTTGAGTAATTATTCTTTAATTTTTATTTCACGGCAGAGTCTTGCTCTGTTGCCCAGGCTAGAGTGCAATGGCGCGATGTTGGTTCACTGCAACCTCCACCTCCCATGTTCAAGCAATTCTCCTGCCTCAGCCTCCGAAGTAGCTGGGATAACAGGCACATGCTGCCACGCCTAGATAGTTTTTTTTGTATTTTAGTAGAGACAGGGTTTCATCGGGTTGCCCAGGCTGGTCTCGAACTCCTGAACTCAGTCAGTCCACCCGCCTCAACCTCCCAAAGTGCTAGGATTACAGGCGTGAGCCACTGCGCCCGGCCTATTACTCTTTAATATTAAGACTGTAAAACTGGCAAGTTCTGTGTACATTATTGCAAAAGAAACATTTCAAATGTAGTTTTAAAATTTTTAAGTTTCATTTACTTGAAACAGAGACAAAAGCAAAATATTAATAGTTCAACAATGAACGTAGCGTTTCTTAACACAATCTTTGTAAAGTTATTCATTGTCTTCACAATCTTTGTAAAGTTATTCATTGTTTTCTACTTTTTTTTTGCCTAAATAAGTAATTGGAGATACTTTAATCAATTTTTATGTGTTCATACATGCCTAATACTTCTCTCATTTATTAACATACTAATAAGTCTTATGATCCTTAAAATGGATTGTGGGCTCAAACTGTCTCTGTTTACACTTGAACTCTCCTTGACAACCACAGATACAAACTTACAAGACTCAAGATGAATTAGGATGCCACAGAGTACAGTTAATAATTGTTTTCATATCAGTATGTCTCAGTCTCTTTCTCTCTCTTCCCTCCTCCTCTTAATACCACACTCTACATATGCTGAATCAAGTTTTTCCAATTCAAAAGATATACAATGCTACTTTCTAGAACAAATATTTAAAACATGTTAACTACATAAAACATTAAGTCCTATTATTTTAATCTCCATCACAGAACAAAGAAAAATCTATGAATCTCTAGGAAGGTAGAAGAAGGATGGTGAAGTGGAGCAGCCAGGGCGCCAAGATAAATAATAAAAGAAGAAGCAAAATAGAGCTATGACTTGGAAAATTGTTCAAATGTTTTAATTAATTTGATATTTTAACCAGTCAATCATTATAGAGTCAGAGAATCCCTAATTGAAAAGAATTATTACAATAGTAAACTTTCAGGGGATGCACCTTTTATTTTAAAAATATACTTGCAAAATATTAAATATCTCTTCTCAGTTTTCCAGAGTGTTTAATTTTTTAAATTAAATTTTAAATTAAAAATTATATTTAATTTTTTAAATTAAATTTTAAATTAAATATTATATTTAATTTTTAAAATTAAATTTTAAATTAAAAATTATATTTAATTTTTTAAATTAAATTTTAAATTAAATATTATATTTAATTTTTAAAATTAAATTTTAAATTAAAAATTATATTTTAAATTAAAATTATATTTAATTTTTTAAATTAAATTTTAAATTAAAAATTATATTTAATTTTTTAAATTAAATTTAAATTTAAAAACTTTTACTTGGTATAGTGTTCTAACTCAGGACTAAGAGGAATTTTGAAAACACTTAGTTATAAGAAAAAGGGGTAGAAATATCCTTGTTCGTATTTTCCTCGATGAGCCTTTATGGTTTAGTAGGTAATTTGAAGTGACACTATCTTCTTACTCCTGAAAGTTTATAGTTTAGTTTGAAATCTAAAAACATTGATTTTTTTCTGAGTTTATTAAAAAACAGAAAGATTTATAATTTGACACAGAACTGAAGTTTCTAAGTTTATTTTTCCTTCTTTATAGATCCAAATTAACATCAAAATGTTGAATATACCTCTTGAGTAATAAATTTATAATTCTACATTATGACCATATGCAGTATACATAAACATTTATGGCTGTATATGTGCAAAATATGTATGTCTGAAAAACCCCAATATTTAATTACAATATCAGTAAACCAATTTGGGCATAAAGTTTGAACTATACCTAAAAATATTTGATACCTAAGGAAAAAAATCCAATAACTAACTTTGGATCTAGACCTACAGAATGATTCCTTGAATGGGATTTTAATAGAAAGTTTACTGTACTTACTACAAATGTATCTCTACAAACAGGAAACAATAAATTATTAAAAATGCATTTTACTTGACATGTATGTTATGCCATTATGATGCTGACATTGTATATTTGGAGGAATGCCTCAGAATACTTACTGCTTAAAAACTATGTAACTGTAAAAGCTGTTAAGGAAGCCACTGAACTGGGAATTTAATACCTAAGAGGGAATCTTTTGGAAAGATCTTCACTTTTCTATCACTTGGGTTTTCCAATAGAAAATTTCCCCTGTGCTCAAAATATACTGTGGAATTAGATATAATTAATATATAAATATGTCAGGTAGGTGAGATATATTTAATGGAGGCAGTCTAGCAGATTTTCAATCTTGAAAAAATAGGTACAGTATTAAGTTTTCATAATATATTTTTCTTTAACATTTTTGAATATATTCTTCTTTACTTGATGTGCTGCTTAATGAGAGAAAAACTTTCAAAAACTTTCCAAAGTGTCAAAGAACTTCTATTTTGCTGTTTTTGTCCTCCCCATGCTGTATTTTACTTGGAACTTCTTTCAGAAAGTGTGGATCTTATCTGTGTTTATTTTTTCCCAAAAAATAATGATGAAAGGAAGTGGGTAAAATGTTAGGAACTAATTAACCATCTCATTGCAGTTAGTGGTTCTGAATTTGAAGAACTTTGCATTTGAAAATTAGGTACAATAATCTCCTAAATAATTTTCCCAAAGCTGAAAGTTTTGTAAGACAGACTATATTGAATATGGTTGCAGTGTTAGCACAGTATTTTCTCATCCTATCAGGGAAAAGGTTTGCATTTCCACCTGGAGTTTTATTTACTTCTCATCATGAAATCTTCCATTTTGATATTATCCTGCTTCATGTTACTGGTATGTTCTCTGGAGTACAATGTCTATGAGAATTGTTGGTAATTTGAAACAGATTTAGAAATACTAATTATCACAGAATAAAGCCATAGTATCAAATAATATGTGTATGAAACTGGGATTTCAATCTTCGTGCATTTGTGAGTAGAAATCTAAAGCATTTGTAGTAGTGGCAAGGTTTGAGGAAGACATGCGAGTACCAGGTAAGTTTACCATTTTGTTTTTAAATTTTGTCATTGAGTTATTTACATTACACATTTTCATTGATGTATTTCAATATATTTTATTACCATAAGGAGCAGAATCACAAGAATCAAGAAAAATATTAAGTTAATTCTATATGACCTACTTTTAAGGATTCATATATGCGTATTACACACACACACACACACACACACACATACACATACATATATACTCTGGCTAGCTTTCAATTGCTTTTAAAGCGTGATCCACAGTTTTCAACATCTTTTGGGTGGGGACATATGTGAGGTGGGGAAGGAGTGGGGATGTTTTGGTTTGCATTCTGTACAGTATCTGGATTTTCCAACATATCAAGACAAGTTTTCCAAATCATTTCACATTCCTGTAACAACTCACCATCACATATTTTCTCTTATTAAAGTCCTGATAAGTCCTTGAAATCCTAGGCAAGAATTTTCTTTAGAAGTGAGACACATTTTATGTCCTTGGATTAATAAAATATTTCAAAGTTATGATAAATGTTTTATTCCAGATATAATGCCCAAGTAATTATACACCATAATAAAATTAATCCAGCAAAATGATGTAAGAAAAGTCAAGAGTAATGAGGTCAGTTTTGCTTTTACAATTATAAAGGGGCATTCATTTTAAATCAACTTCAGCCATTTAATGAAAAGCTATTCATGTACACGTTAACTTGCTCAATACAGCAGTAGTAAATAGAGAAAGTGATTGCCAACATTATTCCCTGAAGTCTATCTAATGAATTCCCTTTTAACCTGGTGACCCACACAACTCCACACCATGATTCAGATGACAGGAACATTCACTTTAATACTCTTAACCATAGGTTTGGAGAGCAGTCTGTAATTAAGGGTCAAGTGATTGAGAATCATTGATAAATCCAGTCAACCCCCATCATTCAGAATCTAGTGGTATGGAAGCCATTTACACAAATAACCTTTAACTGCTCTTAATTAATGCGCAAGTGTATAATTTATACTATTTTCCTCTGGACTGGCTTAACCAAAGCACTCATTCCTTGTCCAGTAATGGCATTTGGTGCTAGATTTCAGACATTTGTGAAACATATCCTGATATTGATATTGAATATATTGTTTGGTATTTCGTAACTGATCCTGTGCAGCATTGAGCAAAAAGAAAAAACAAAACTCAGTTTTTTAGATAAAGTTTTTCATATCCAGCTCTAAGTATATCTATCTGAAATGATTTGTAAAACAAGGTGGGAATAAATAAATGGTTGAATAAATATATATTTTTATTTGGCCTAATACTAATTGTCTTTCTCTGTCTAACAGAAAAAGTTAAGCTAAAACGTCTTTGTATCTTTGACTTTTATCTACTTGTGACATCACAACTCATACCATGTGAAAGTACTTATAGAAATATACTTTCTTTTAATCACTTTATTCCGTTTCTGATTTTTCTTCTTTATTTCACTTTTTTTGTTGCTTGACAAAAGAATCTCAATGATTAAAAATTTACAATGATTTTTGTGGGCAATTCATAAATTAAATTTATGAATTTTTAAATGTGGCATTACATGCCACAGTGAATATTTTTGCAGACAGGCAGCACTATTTTTAGCATACGAAAAGATGATTCTGTATCACTCTCAAGAGAACATAGTCTGTGCAGAGGTGTTTGGGGCTGCCCATTTCCTCACAAAATTGAAATGACAAGAAAAATGAGTGGACAAGTACAAGACTTGTATTGTTCACTACCATTGTACTGACATTAAAAAGAATAAAAGGGAAAACTAAAAAGAAACTGAATTTCTATAGTTTGACAAAAAAGGTCAACAATGAATAATAGAAACAATATTAAATAAGAAGGCAATAGCAGTGTTAAGAATCTCCTTCTTTTTTCCCATTTCTTTGCTTGTCTCACTATGGAGAACTGTTAGTTCCACAGTTGTTAAAGACAAGATTCCTACTTTTAAAAGAGATGTTTTTGTTTTTAATCAGCTTACAGTTTCACATTTATCACACCCTGGGAAGGAAAAGTTGCTTCTAGTTCCCACCAGCCTGAAAGAATTAGGACATTATTGTGGCAGGAAAGTTTTTAATTCACATTTTGGTAAAACTCTCACATGAGGATGAACTTACCTAGTCAATTAGCAAATGAAACCATACTGTTTGCTTTCATTTCATGTCATTTCACCAGAAATTCTACTTGTCTTATATTAATTAGCATATTATATTTTGGTTTTCTAAGTATGAGGACATTACTGGTTATAACCGCTTGTGTTTCTAAGTTAATTTATTAAGTATAGGCATATGAATAAGAAAAATACAATACTAAAATATATGAGGACAAAACTACAGGTCAGTTAAGATTTAAAATAAGTAATTGTGTTAAACAGGTATGTAAAAACATTGTGCATCATATATGAAAATTCATAAACAGAGGCTGAGTGTATAATTTCCATTCCTAAGGTCATTATATTTTTGTGACTTCCCCATCCTCATCAAACACACATTTGCTTATTATCATAATAAAATAATTTTTCTATGAGATGTAAATATTTCCATAATCTTATAAAAGAGAAGTTTAAATATAATTGGGACATAATTTATTTCTACTTATATAAATATGCTAAGGGCAGCATTCTCTGACTTCATTACAGAACAAAATAAGAAATTTTATAAAAATAAGTCTCAAAAAGGAAACTATTTCTAATATCTATTATTTGAGATAGTACTATGTCAGTAGCTTTCTGTACCCTTGGGGATCAAATCTGAATGTCATATTTACCTAGTAGCTGTACAGTATATTGAAATAATATACCAACTTAGGGCAAAACCAAGACCTTTTTTTTTTTTTTTTTTTTGAGACAAAGTCTCGCTCTGTCACCCAGGCTGGAATACAATGGCACTATCTCGGCTCACTGCAACCTCTGCCTCCTGGTTTCAACAGATTATCCTGCCTCAGCCTCCTGAGTAGCTGAGATTACAGGCACATGCCATCACACCAGGCTAATTTTTGTATTTTTACTAGAGATGGGGTTTCACCATGTTGGTCAGGATGGTCTTGAACTCCTGACCTCGTGATCCACCTGCCTCAGCCTCCCAAAATGCTGGGATTACAGGTGTTAGCCACCATGCCTGGCCAACAAGACCATTTTGACAAGGGAGCTACACACAAGTCAATGCATTAACTTTTTACCTCACAGGCACCTAAGTTTAAAATGTGCTTTAAATGAAAGATTAAATTATTGTGGTATCTCCAATTCAAACGAGCTGATATTTGTCTACATCTATAAAAGCTAACAATTGAAATATCACACATTATGGCTCGTATGAGTTGTGCATTAGAAAGAACAGAGATGATAGTTTACTCACTGGACAGGTGGCTCTTGGGAGAAAAGAAGAGGAGATGTACAGGACGAGCAATTAACAGGGAAGAAGCTTTAATTAGGATGGAATGTCAAATGACTGATTCAATTACTATAAACAATCGGGTTCAGACCCTTATTGTAAGGTACTCTAAAAACCCTGTCTGCTCTGGTCTGAATGTTTATGTCCACTTAAGATTTATATGTCTAAACCTAATCACCAATGCAATGATATTAGGAGGTAGGACATCTCAGATGTGATTAAGTTATGAGGGTAGAGCTCTCATAACCAGGATTAGTGTTCTTATAAAAGAGGCCCTAGAGAGTTGCCTTCACCCTTCCACTACGTGAGGACACAGCTGGAAAGTGCCCTCCAGGAACAGACCTTCACTGGATGCCAAATCTACGTGATCTTGGGCTTTGCACCCTCCAGAACAGTGAGGCATAATTTTCCGTTCTTTATAAGTTAACTATCCAGTCTATGGTTTTTGCTTTAGCAGCTGAAATGGACTGAGACACTGTCTTATGTATACTTTTTTAGTTGCAATTTATTTTTTTCGGGGTACTTCCTCTAGTTCCATTAATAATAGAACAAACATTATTTTTGAAAGATTTCTCTTGAAAACTTGAGAGTACTGGTCTGGAGGAGCAGGAGACAAAGTCCCTGCCTTGGTAATGGCAGAAACTATATCATGACTATCATACCTCACCTGTAAAATGGGCATACAAATATTTTACTTCAATAAGAAATCTGCTGTGTAGGTCAGATGAAGTGCTTGGGATTCACTCTGGCAGATCCGTATTCCGTGGTTCTTGTGATTCAGACCAAGTTAGTATTTGATATAAATGGCAAACTGTAATTTCTTTCAGAAGCAGTTAAGCATATAAAAACTTTCATTCTAAAAATTCAGATTTAAAAAATCTTGAAATCAGAATCGTTCATCTGGATTCCAGATCCTGTATACCAAGATATTTCATCTATCATAAGTTTTAAAAATAATTGCTCATATATATAAATAACATTGTTCAATAAACATTTTATATGAATAATATATCAAATGTTAATATTTCCTATAGTATCAGAAAATATTGCACATTGTAATGAATGTATTTTAATTTGTGCATAATTAGTAAAATAAACCTTAATTTAGCCTTACTTTTTCTTAAATCAACTAATGCTTAAAATATCTCCACTTTCCCTGTATTCAGTTTGGTTTGTGCGAATTCACTTCGCAGTCAAAATTGTAGAAGAAATATTGAAAAATAAAACAGAGATGAAAGAAGAGCTCCAGATTTAGTATTGACTGGTTTGTAATATAATTTATCAAAATATAACTCTTGGACCTCATTTTCTTCACTCCTCTTGGGCCTAGTAATGGAGAAATATTTTTTTACCTGCTTTTATATTTATTCTTCTTCGATTGTATTTTATTTCTTTCCCACAAAACGTGTTGAAGACTATTTCTTCATAAGCACAATGGATTGAATATATGTGTTTATTTTCTCTCTCAGCATCAAAAGATAGTAAATTAGGAAAAAAGGATTAATCACCAAGAATAATAGAATGATAGAACATCATAGAACAAATTTTTAAACATTTTGGAAAAATATAAAGCTGACAGTGGAGTTGCAATTGATTCATGAAAGCAAAGGAAGTTACAACCTAAGTGCATAGAGAGGGTTGATGCCTGTGAAACAGCACCAGGTTGTCTGGTAGAACACCTAAAGTTCCTAGCACCAGGAGAAATAAAGTAGTCTGCAAGCGTGGTGATGTGGTTTGGCTCTGTGTCCCCACTCAAACCTTATCTCAAATTGTAATCTTCATGTGTTGGGATAGGGGCCTGGTGGGAGGTGATTTATTCATGGGGGTGGTTTCTCCCATGCTGTTCTAGTAATAGTGAGTGAGTTTTCATGAGATTTGATGGTTTAAAACTGTGTGGCAGTTCTCCCTTGCTCTCTCTCTCTCTCTCTGTCCTGCCACCATGTAAGACATGTCTTGCTTTACCTTTGCCTTCCACGATGATCGTGAGTTTCCAGTCGCTTCACCAGCCCTGCAGAACTGAGTCAATTAAACCTCTTTTCTTTATAAATTACCCAGTCTCAGATATTATCTTTATAGCAGTGTGAAAATGGATGAATGCAGAAAATTGGTACCAAGGGTGGAGCACTGGCATAAAGATACCTGAAAATGTGGAAGCAACTTTTGAACTGCATAACAAGCAGAGGTGGGAAGAGTTTGGAGGGCTCAGAAGAAGAAAGGAAAATTTGGGAAAGTTTGGAACTTCTTAGAGACTTGTTGAATAGTTTTGACCAAAATGCTGATGATGATATGAACAATGAAATCCAGGCTGGGGTGGTCTCAGATGGAGATTGGAAACTCATTGGGAACTGGAACAAAGGTCACTCTCACTATGCTTTAGCAAAGAGACTGGTAGTATTTTGCCCCTGTCCTAGAGATCTGTGGAACTTTGAACTTGAGAGAGATGATTTAGGGTACCTGGCAGAAAAATTTTCTAAGTAGTAAAGCATTCCAGATGTTACCTGGCTGTTTCTGAAAGTATACATTCATAAGTATTCACATAGAGATGGTCTGGAATTGCAACTTATGTTTAAAAGGAAAGCAGAGCATAAAATTTTGGAAAATTTGCAGCCTGACCATGTGATAGAAAAGGAAAAATGATTTTCTGGTGAGAAATTCAAGATGGCTGGAGAAATTTGCACAATTAAAGAGGACCTGAATGTTAATGGTCAAGACCATGGGGAAAATGTCTCCAGGGCATGTCAGAGACCTTCACGATAGGCCCTTTCATAGGCCTGGGGGTCTAGGATGGAAAAATGGTTTGTGGGATGGTCCCAAGACTCCGTTGCTCTGTGCAACTTCAGGATATGGTGCCCTGCCTCAGCTCCAGCTGTGGCTAAAAAGGGCCAATGTACAGCTCAGGCCATTGCTTCAGAGAGTGCAAGCCTCAAGTCTTGGCAGCTTCCATGTGATTTTGGGCCTGTGAGTGTGCAGAAGGCAAGAGTTTGGGAACCTCTGCCTAGATTTCAGAGGATGTATGGAAATACCTGGATGTCCAGGCAGAAGTCTGCTATAGGGGTGGAGCCCCCATGGAGAACCTCTGCTAGGGCAGTGCAGATGGCAAATGTGGGGTTGGAGACTCCACACAGAATTTCCACTGGGACACTCCTATGGAGCTGTGATAAGAGGACCACCATCCTCCATATCCCAGAATGGTAGATCCACTGACAGCTTGCACCATGTGTCTGGAAAAGCCATAGGCACTCATGTCAGCCCATGAAAGTAGCTTTGAGGGCTGTACCCTATAGAGCCACAGGGCCAGAGCTGCCCAAGGCCTTGGGAGCCCACCCCTTGCATCAGCATTCTCTGGATTTGAGACTTGGAGATGAAGGTGATTATTTGGAAGCTTTAAGATTTAATGACTGTCCTGATGAGTTTCAGACTTGCATGGGGCCTGTAGCCCCTTGGTTTTGGCCAATTTATCCCTTTTTGAATGGGAGCATTTACCCAATGGCTATACCCCCAATGTATCTTGGAAGTAACTAACTTGCTTTTGATTTTACAGGCTCATAGGTACAAGGGACTCGCCTAATCTTAGATGAGAATTTGGACTTGGACTTCTAGGTTAATGCTGGAATGAGTTAAGACTTCTGGGGACTGTTGGGAAGGCATGATTGTGTTTTGAAATGTGAGGATGACATGAAGTTTGGAAGGGGCCAGGGATGAAATAATATGGTTTTGCTCTGTATCCCTGCCCAAATCTCATCTTGAACTGTAATCTCCATGTGTCAAAGGAGGGACCTGGTGGGAGGTGATTGGATCATGGGTATGGTTTTCCTTATGTTGTTCTCATGATAGTGAGTGAGTTCTCATGAGATTTGATGGTTTAAAAGTGTGCGGCAGTACGCTCCTCACTCTCTTTCTCTCTCTCCTGCTGCCATGTAAGACATGCCTTACTTCAACTTTGCCTTCTGCCATGATTGTAAGTTTCTTGAAACCTCTGCAGCCATGTGGAACTGTGAGTCAATTAAACCTCTTTTCTTTAGAAATTACCCAGTCTCAGGTAGTTCTTTATAGCAGTGTGAAAACAGACTAATATAGCTGGGAAAAGCTTCAGATTAGAAATAGGCAATCAGGTTCACAGCAGCCTCTGAGAAGTAGGCCTGGGAAGAGGTATCTAAATCAGAGTAGGAAGAGAGGCTGGGATGGTAGTCTCTAGGCTACAAAGAGATATACATTGATACTTACATGATGTAACTGAACATTGGAAAATTATTGCAAGGAATATCATGTGTTATTGGTGTATAAATAGGTAAAAATACCTAGAAAACCAAATAAATTATGAAAAATGACCCAAGAAAAATAATCATAGGAAAAAGAAAATATGAAAATAGCTTGCCACTTGACTCCATATTAGACAATAGTAATCATTCAAAATTTAAGCAAAAATTATAAAAATTTGGCAACGTAGAGGGAAAGTAGCAGAAAGAGATGATGAAGGGTAAGACTTTTAAAATCTCAACTATTATAGCTAGTGTCACTGAATCCAGTCTAAAATTAATGAATACATACACACCACACACACATCTGCTACACGAATGATAAATGTGGGTGTCTAACTCAGTTGGCATCCTCCCATGACTCCTGTACAGATTTTGTGCTATCTGCTGTCATGATGGACTATCTATGATGCAGAATAATAACCAATATAGATATGGTTACCTATTTTTGTTTGTGGGGTTTACTCTTAGGGGGAAGTTGTTCTCAAAGTAAGATGTATTCTGCAGTAGTCCCATTTTCCTCATTTTATGTCAAAACATACTACCTGAAATTTCTATGCTTTTTAAAAATTACTGCTTTTTTTTTAGAGATGGGATATCCCTATGTTCTCCAGGCTGGTCTCAAACTCCTGGGCTCAAGTGATCCCTTCAGCCTCCCAAAGTGCTGAGATTACAGGTGTGAGCCACCACACTCAGCTATACTTATACTTTTTTTTTTTTTTTGAAATGGAGTTTCACTCTTGTTGCCCAGGCTGGAGTGCAATGGTGTGATCTTGGCTCACTGCAACCTCCCTTTCCTGGGTTCAAGTGATTCTCCTGCCTCAGCCTCCTGAGTAGCTGGGATTACAGGCGTGCACCACCATGCCTGGCTAATGTTTTGTATTTTTAGTAGAGATGGGGTTTCACCATGTTGGGCAGGCTGGTCTCAAACTCCTGACGTCAGGTGATCCACCTCGGCCTCCCAAAGTGTTGGGATTACAGGCATGAGCCACTGCACTCAGCCGCTTATACTTTTTAAACAGGAAAACTATTACGGTGCTCCCAGAATAAACTCTGATACATATGATGAGGTTTGCTTTGCTCATCTAAACCAAATAAAATTCATATAATCATAAATGGAACTTTCACAAGTCTCCTTAACTCAGTGAAAACTTTCTGTCTGCTCTTGTGGAATTTTGCATATTTACATTATGACATTTATCCTATTGATTATATTCATTATGTAAGAACTATTTTATTCACTTTTGTATTTTCAGAATCTGTTACAATGATTGAATATAACAGGAATTTTTAAATAAAGGTATGATGATTAAAATGAACTACATTAGGCCGGGCGTGGTGGCTCACACTTGTAATCCCAGCACTTTGGGAGGCCGAGACGGGCGGATCCCGAGGTCAGGAGATTGAGACCATGGTGAAACCCCGTCTCTACTAAAAATGCAAAAAATATTAGCCGGGCATGGTGGTGGGCGCCTGTAGTCCCAGCTACTTGGAGATGCTGAGGCAGGAGAATGGCCGTGAACCCGGGAGGCGGACCTTGCAGTGAGCTGAGATTGTGCCACTGCACTCCAGCCTGGGCAACAGAGTGAGACTCCGTCTCAAAAAAGTAAATAAATAAATAAATAAAATGAACTACATTTATGTGTTTGTTACAAGAAGCTTTTAAAATATTAAAGTATAATTTTAATATAATTTACATATTAAAATAAAAATTTTATGAGATCACATATAAAGAATTACAGATTCTGATCTTGGTAATGTCCTTTAGGCACCTAAAATGTTTTCTTTGTTTTAAACTCATGTCTTAGTCAAGGATAATGCTTATCCTACATAACATACCTGATATTAAATATCAAAGAATGTGCATACTCTTTAAAGTTAAAATATTACATGAGAATGCAAAATTTGACTCTCCCATTGCCATCAATATTGGGCTAATAGATTTAGATATAGGGGATCAGTTAATAGATATAAGAATGCACACAAAATTTATAAAAAAATAAGTAAATAGAGATTTTAATATTTAGAAAATATGAAATAGGTAATGTAAAACATAGTGTGAGATTATTGTTGTTGGAAAGGAAATATGAATGAAAATAATTACCTGTCTAGGTTTATTATAAGTATCAAATATTCATTATATGGCAAATTTTTAAATGATCGTAAATTAGATAATTTCTTATTGCAGCAGTATTGTTGCTTAACTGTAAAACAGCATGTTTTATATATATAGAAATATTTCATATTTCTATATATAGAAATATTTCATATTTCTATATATAGAAATATTTCATATTTCTATATATAGAAATACATATAAATATATATATTGAAATATTTTATGTTCAGAAATATTTTATGTTTTTTATGTTCAGAAATATTTTGTTATGTTTAACATGTTTGATTACTGTTCTGCATATAGTTACATATATGTATAGTTACATATGTACACACATACATACATGTATATATTTATATAGGAGTTATTACTGTGAATACATAGAGTGGAATCACCTTCCAATATTGCCTCTGAGCAGAAAATTGGGTATTGAGAAACTATAGAAACATTTTACATTGTTGTTTTAAATTACTCATCCTTATAATAGCGCTCAATGATAATTTAACATTTTATAATCAGCTAAAATCTGCTTCATCTTGATTGGTGAAATTTAAGTTAAATGTTTTATTTCTTAAATAGAAAAAAATTGCAACTGTAGGCTGCCTAATTAGTCATAAGTCAAAAATTTGGATTCACGTTTAATATATAGTGCCAGATATATTAAATTCACAAACATTTATCATTCTTTTTGAAACATAGCTGGGACTTACCCCTAGAAATGAAGATCAGAATACATTTCTTTAATATGAATAAAAGCTTGTGCCACATCACACTTTAAAAACACCCAAATAGCAAGATGATAAAAATTATATACCCTTGGTGAAACATATATGTTATTGTCACATGAGTTACCATCTTTGGCCTAAGAGAAATAATAAACCCAGGCTTAAATTGGGAAAATACACATAGGACATCTTGAACAAAGTGACTCATAATGTGTGTTACTTTCTTGCCATCAAATTTTTTTTCTACACAATTCAATTTTTTCCATGTGAAAGTAAGGAACAGAGATGGACATAAGATAGCAAGATTCACAAGGAAAATAAAACTATTTATAGTGTTCACTATTGTTCATAGTGGTGATAATTGCTTCTAGTACATTGTAGGTATATAATCAACTGTGAATAGATTATAATGCAAGTAAACAACTTCATATTTGCAATGGGGTCTAGTTCTATTTCTTACTAGTCTCTTTATGTTGGGTATGTAACGAAAGTTCAACTAGTTGCATCAACTATCTTGCATCAACGAAGATAATCAGTTTTCTCTCCAGACTTCCGAGAACGTAAATTAAACTTGTATTTTAAAACTTATTTGTAAACTATAAAAGAGCATGCATAAAATACAAGCAGCTTTCACTTTGGACAGATAGTGTGGACTGTAAATGTCACTGTGCTAGCTCATACGTTGAAAGTGATTTTTACTAATAGGAAAAAATAAAACCATAATCTTTAAAAATTTGTGTAACAGAATGTGAAAAACATTAAAAAAATGTTTTTTTTGAGACGGAGTCTCGCTGTCGCCCAGGCTGGAGTGCAGTGGCGCGATCTTGGCTCACTGCAGGCTCCGCCCCCCGGGGTTCACGCTATTCTCTTGCCTCAGCCTCCCGAGTAGCCGGGACTACAGGCGCCCGCAACCTCGCCTGGCTAATTTTTTGTATTTTTAGTAGAGACGGGGGTTTCACCGTGTTAGCCAGGATGGTCTCGATCACCTGACCTTGTGATCCGCCCACCTCGCCTTCCCAAAGTGCTGGGATTACAGGCGTGAGCCATCGCGCCCGGCCCATTAAAAAATTTTTTACTGTTATTTATAAATATATAAGGAAATAAAAATAGTAAAATTAACATTTTTTAGTACACTGTAATTCAAAACATTAGAAACAATGAGAACTAAAATGTTTTATTTCTGTGCAAATAACTCATCAAAAATATATTGAATATTGCTTGCCTTCTCATAAAGCTGACAATACCTATTGAATGATCATTTTTATATTCATTGGTGAATTGTCATATTTCTTTCTAAGATTGGATCAGCTTCCAACATTTTATTTTTTGTACTTACAATATCATGAAATATTTGAGAGTTCCTTTAATGTGAAGTTGTTTTGTAGCATAGCTTCTGCTGGGACCTTGTCATCCTTTTCGTCACAACCATTTTCTTATTTATGTTGATAAATTTGCCCTCCCTGAGTTCCTCTGGCTGTGTATCTAGAGTCTCAAATGTCAAACACCAACATTCTCACATTCAACTAGCTCTTCTATGATTCCATTGATATTTGGTTCAAGGTTCTCTTCTAGCATTATCATTTTTGCCCTTGCTGTACTTTCATCTTTGTTGATCTGTTCTTTCTTTTAATTACCCATTTTTGTAAAGTGGCATATTGGTGGGTTTTTCCCTGAGAAATAAGGAGGCAACAAAGAGATGTATGCTTAGCTGAGAATGAACTGAACACAGTGACCAAGCCCTGGAACACTGCAACAGCAGTGACATACTTGGTCACTGATCACGATGGGTATCTGTTATCACATAGTAGGGATTTGTGATCTGAAAAGCTAGCAACCAAGTTTGTACTTTCTGCAGTTGTTCTCAGTTAATACAATCTGGTAGCCGAAATGTGAACTATGCTGTTGATTGGTGTTATTCAACTAATCTGTGTAATTGAAATTTATGTATATCGGAACCAAGCACGGTGGGGATTGCATTTTTATTATGCGCATACCTCTATGAAGTCATTTTGCTAGTTTTCCATAGAAAAATGTAACTCTTATAGCAAATCAGTCTTATTTATTATTTGTATGATAGGCAGTGGTTTATAACTGAACGGGTTAACATTTTTTATTAGTATGAGGAATGATTTGCATGTTAACTAGGTTTTCACTATATTTTAGAGAATCAAAACATGATAATTTTCCTTGATAACAGCAAAGTTTATTCTAATCTCTTTTAATTTATCACAATACAAAATATTGTATTTAGCAAATCAGATTTTGGTAGAAAAACATTTCCATTTTAAATAAATGCTGTACCTGTAATTTCACTACTGTCCCAGTAGAGACAATTTTCCCTTGTGAAATTTTAAAAAATAATAATAGGAAGTCACTTAAAATAAAATTAGAGCTTCAGTTCTTTATTCAGAAAAAGTGACAAATGCTCTTTTTTGGTGTTGGGTTCAAATTGTGCTATATACACAGGTTTTAAGGCAGAATCTGAGTTTACACAATGGAATGAGAATGGTATGTTGCTCTTTCATAGAATATTATTTCCAAGTGATTGGAGGGAACTTGATATAGTCTTTCTTTTATAGTTACAACATCGTTGAGAAAGAAGAAAGAATTTAATTTGAAGAGCACCTCTCTAAATTTTCCCTCAATATACTTTGCATTAAAGAGGACAATGAAAATGATTATATCTAACTATAGCTGAATTCACTTCCGTTTGCTAGCTATTTGCATTATATGTTATCATTTAAACAGTATCTGAATATTTGTACTGACCCAGTAAAATTTTCTTTTGTCTTTTCATTAAGTGAGTTTTTTAACAAACAGAATATTCTGTATACTTTTTGCTTTAATGGTAATCAATTATTATATCAGAGAGCTAGTTGCAATCAAAACATTACAGAAGAGCAAGACTTGAATGATTAATATTATTTCTGTAGCAACCAGATTCTAATCTATCAAACATGTACTAATTTTGACTTTTGTTTCTTCTTGGGAAATTACTGCATGCAAATATGTAGCCATATCCTAGCTTTTTAAAAAAATTCAAAGAATGCCAAAAAAGCAGGCAAGCAGCAAGTTATGTACTCTACATCTTGTGGTATATTATCATGATTTTTGTGAAAGTTTCTTTCTCTTTTTTCTTATGCTTCGTTCTGCTTCATCCTTATTCTTCACTTCTCTATTGGCAACATTCAAATACATTTGAAGTATGTCTTTTTACTAATATGCTATTATTTTTTTCACATGCTTTAGAGTAAAAAATGATATGCAATAGGTGTCTTGATGTGGCTTCATATATATTTCATTCATTGCATCTAATTGTTTTATTATGTAGTAGTTCACCAAATTTTACTTATCCATACCTCCATTGATGAGCATCTAATTTGCTTCTCTCTGCTACAGCAATGTTACTAGGAAGAATATTTTCATATATGTCTCTATTGTAGACCTGTGTGACAATTTCTCTAGGATATTATCCCAGGAGCAGAATTTGGATTATGTAGCTGTGGATTCTTACTTTGATTAAGTGCTACCATCAAAATAGTACTTCTGCATGGCCACACAAACCTATACCTCCACTTGTATTTTTTTTGGTGCTTTTAAGCTTTTCATTTTCGTTTTTTGAAGATTAACAATATCTTTTCTCATTTTACTAATAGAGTTGCTATCTTACTCCTGTGGATTTGTGCATTCTAGATAAAAGAGTTTCTTGTCAGTTTTAAACATTAAAAATTTATTCTCCCTCGCATCTGGTAATTGTATACTAATTCTATCTATATCATTCTTTGATATCTCAATTCATTTTAATCAAATTCATAATTTTTTTGCCTTAAGGTTTGTTTTGTTTTCTATTTTATAATAGGAAATTTCCAACCCTGTAAAACAACATATCCTGAGTTAAGCATTTGCATTATTTTGCAAGTGCTGGGTAGCATTTGTTCTATTTATATTTTTGTAACAACTTGTATAAAATTATAATTAGTTTCTCCTTGAACATTTGTATAAGCACATACTTAAGCAACCCAAAGCTGTTTTAGTATTATAAAATCTACCAGAATATATGATCTTGAAGTTGATTCTATAATAACACATGATAAAATTCATTATAGTACTTCTTTAAAACACTAGGAATAAAAGGCTATTCTGTATCAAAGTCATGTTTAGTGGCATAAGACTAAGAGGATGTGGTGCCTAGTCTCCAAAGATGGCTCCCAACAATCCCTTCCCTTCCTGTATGCACAAGTCACACCTCACATGGAGGTAAAGCTTAATTGCCCTTCCCTTGAAGCTCATCTGCTTTTGTGCTCATTTGGCTTTGAATGCAGTCAGTAAGGAGAGTAAAATCAGTGACAACTCATCTCTTAGCTGGTGACCGGTAGCACCCGTCAACCATGGAAATGAGGCCATAATGGAGCTTCCAGCCATCCAGAACCTTAGTGAACTTCATGTGAGTTAAAAAAAGCTTCCAGCCATCCAGAACCTTAGTGAACTTCATGTGAAACTCATGTTCACAGTCACTTACATGAATTGTGAACGTTTATAGGCTGTAGTTTCAAGCCAACATATTTTGGAATAATTTGCTATGCAACAACAGGTAACCAGAACAAGAGTTAAAAACAAAACCTAAACAAATACGCTTAATAGCACAATTTTTACTTGAAATTTTAGTCACCTCAATAAAGATAAAAGAGATATAAGAAATAAAATATTAAGAGGGAGAAAAATTGTCAGTATTTGGAGATGTTTTTTACACATGTCTAATAAAATAGGATAATAAAATCTAAAATGAAAATCTATATAACATTATTCATCTTATCTTCAAGAACTAAAAAGCATTAAATACGGTAATTATAAAAGACTATTTTTCTTCATAGTTTTATTAAATATAACAGTGTCTTGTGGGCTTTATAATCAATTTATGGGTAATATGTATGAAAAATAGAGCAATATGCTGATAACATGTAATAGATGAAACTCCAAAATATTAGTGTAAAAAGTCATATGCAAAAGAATATCTACTGTACAACTTCATTTACATTAGGATCCAGAACAAGAAAAACTAATCTGTGATGAAAAAATCGGAATAGTTATTGCCTCAGGTGGTTGTGGGAACTGACCAGGAAGGGGCACAAGGAATATTTTGGGAGTAATGGCAATGCCCTATATCTCAGGAGAGATTTTGTTTACACAAGTATATATGTTTGTCAAGGGCACATGATTAAGATTTGGGTGTTTTGCATGTTGTTATTTATAATTGAGAGTTGAACAATGAGAACACATGGAGAACCCATGGACACAGCAAGGGGAACATTACACACCTGGGCCTGTCGGGGATTGGGGGCTGGGGAAAGGATAGCATTAGCAGAAATAATTAATGTAAATGACGAGTTGATGGGTGCAGCAAACCAACATGGCACATGTATACCTATGTAACAAACTTGCACATTGTGCACATGTACCCCAGAACTTAAAGTATAATAATAAAAAAGATTTGGGTGTTTTATTGTACATTTTATATGAAAATATTCTAAATATTAAACTGATTAATGATATACATGCTGAGGCATTTACTGGAAAGTGAACAGAAGTCTGCAATTTATTTGAAATGCATAAAAATATGAGGAATTAATGGATAGAGGCATGGACATAGCATATGCAGTACAATGGGAGAATCTAGGAGGTGGCTATATGGTGTTCAGGATAATGTTATTTCTATTTTGTGGTACATTGAAAATTTTTCATAATAAATTGTTGGGGAAAATACAGGATGAAGGACAATCTTATACATTGATGGTGAGAATATAAACCTATACAACTTTTCTCTAAAATATGCATATAATATTCATACCTTGATATAATAACTAAAAATCAAGCAATAATACAGGCTGGGCCCAGTGGCTCACACCTGTAATCCCAACACTTTGGGAGGTCAAGGCAGATGGATCACATGAGGTCATGAGTTCGAGACCAGCCCGGCCAACATGGTGAAACCCCTTCTTTACTAAAAATACAAAAATTAGCCAGGTGTGGTGCTGTGTAATCCCAGCTATTTGGGAGGCTGAGGAACTAGAATCACTTCACCCCAGGAGGCTTAGGTTGCAGTGAGCTGAGATCACACCACTGTATTCCAGCCTCGGCGATAGAGCAAGTCTCTCTCTCTCTCTCTCACATGCGCACATTCTCTCTCTCTCTTTCTCTCTTTCTATGTATACGTATATTTATATATGTATATATATATATACGTATATTTATATACGTATATATATATACATATATATGTATTATATATACGTATATATATACGTATGTATATACGTATATATATACACGTATGTATATATACACGTGTATATACATACGTATATACGTATATATACGTACATATATACGTATGTATATACACGTATATATATACACGTATATATATACACATATATAAAATAATCCAATAGGAAGTGATAAAAAACAGTAAACAAAACTTCATAAAGATGCGTTAAAAAATAAATGCCTAGTTTTAAGAATAGTTAAGTAGTTTTTGGATAAACTTTTAATTTTAGAATTGTTCTTTGGCAGGCTGAGGCAGGCAGATCACTTGAGGTCAGGAGTTCGAGAGCAGCCTGGCCAACATGGTGAAACCCTGTCCCTACTAAGAATACAAAAATTAGCTGGGTGTGGTGGTGCACGCATGTAATCCCAGCTACTCAGGAGGCTGAAGCAGGAGAATTACTTGAAGTTGGGAGGCAGAGATTGCAGTGAGCCAAGATCGTGCCACTGTACTCCAGCCTGGGTGACAGAGTGAGATGCTGTCTCAAAAAAAAAAAAAAAAAATTGTTTTAGGTATACAAAAATGTTGCAATGAGAGTTGAATTCCAATTTATCCTGTGGTAAGTTTCCCTTATTGTTAATATCCTACATTATTATGGTACATTTGTCATAACGAATAAACCAATAAGCTTAAATATATACTTTATTTAGATTTTCTTAATTTTTACCTAATTTGTGGGTTAAATATTATGCAGCCATTAAGCTGATTTTAAAGTTTTTAACAACATAATAAAATGTGATTCAATTTAAGGAAGCAATATAATTCTTCCTGTATTTCTTTTCCATTTCATTAAATATTTGGTGTTCAAATATATATATTTATTGTTTGAATGGGATGAAAATATAAAGTTCTATTTAAATCACATTTAGTTAGGAATGGCTTTTTAACTGATATTGAGCTATAGACTTTGAGACAGATATCTCAACAAAATATCAACAACCTATTTCCAAAAGAAAATATTTAATGTAAAATAACTGTTGTTTATGTTTTCTCAACCCAGTGATACTAATACATAATATTGTAATGGACTTCATCTGGTACAAAAATCCATACAATGTGTTACAACATTGGAAAACAGAATGCAAGCTGACACATAAGGACACCCATCAAATCTAGGAGGAAACTGGAAACAGATACTGTGTTGGGGAGTAATGGCTGTTCTAATGTTATATGGTGTGATTTGAAGAGGTTACCTAAAACGGGATGTGTAGCTCTTTTGCTCCAAGATCGTGACTGCTATACTCATGATTTATTTAAACATATGGCATTCTACAATGCTCTCCTTCCATAAAAATCATTTTAGCCAGCTGGGCGATGTTAACTAGGAACTAATCATAAACATCTGGCTAGTTTACATACACGTTTTCTTTTTTTCCATATTTTCCTTAAATGAAATATCTGTTCACCTTCATACAAATTATTCTAGTTTAAAAAATTGTCTCATAAAGAAAAAAGAAAGGAAAATGTTTCTTTTCAATGCTTTTGGTACCAATACTTTTTGTTTATTTCTTGGACTAACAATTTAACAAAACTTGATCTGCTTAAAATATATAGTCTCTTATTATATCATGATTGCTGCCATTTTCTCTTTAATTTAGCAATACATTTTTTTACTTATAAATAATGGCTCATGACAAAGTATTGTATTAGAAGAGCAATAAAAAGTTTTTCAAATTAATCTTATATAAACTTATTTTTTCAGAAACATATATATATAACATTTAGGTTATATATATGTTATATATAACATTTAGGTATTCAATTATAAATGTTAGTGAAGACTCCTCACCTAATCATTTATTAGCTATATTCTCCTCTCCCCTCTTCCCCCCTGCATTTTTCCCCCTCTCCCACTTTTTTGAATTAATCTACAGATTCTTGCTAAGCACTATATCCTTTACATTATGCTTGTAGTACTAAGCTTCTTTCTAGAATTTACAAAAATCTAATGGAATTATTCATCTTTTTGGTCTGTCTTCACCACACTTTTGTACAGGGAAACTACTACCATGAAGAGCTGAAACTGTATGAACATCAAAAATATTTTATCTTTTAAATTCTTAAATTCTGATTTAATCCATATCGTTGAACACAAATTCCTAAACGAAAAGTACATACCAGAGGGAAAAGTTTGCTGTTAGCTTAAGCTTCAGGATCTTCATGATCCACAAATGTTTACATTATCCTTTAGAAAAAATTTTAACATGATCTCCCATGTGATATTTTCACTCACTTCCCTCCTCTCCTCTGTGGTTTTCAATTAATTTTAAATATTTTGCACCAGACCTATTTCCATCAGAAAACTACCTAAACTTCTGCTTAGTTTGTTTCTCCACATATGTCAAAAGCCTAGATGAATGTTTGTGGTTTTTGTTTTGCTTTTGTGTGTATTCTCTGTTTTAAATCTCTAGCTAGATTTTAAATAAATTGAGGGCATAGGCTGTTTTCTACTGATAAAATACTCTGCAGAAAGTAGCTACTTCATAAAAACGTGGGCCAGGGTTACAATGTGCTCCATATAGAGACATAAAGGTCTTGTTTTTTCTATCTAATTCTCTAATTAAACTAATATTTTTTATTATATTTTATTTACAGAATTGGATAATTGAGCTTAATATTTTCACAAAGCATGACAATAAGAGCCATTTAAAGTTATATGTTGAATTTTATTTTAAAGAATTGCAAATTATTTCAGAAATGTAATATATGCCACAGGTATTCTAAGATAATTTGCAACTATATTTCCTGCAGTATTTAGAAAAATAAAAGGTGGAAAGCTTGATTAAGAATAATGCATAAAGAGAATTTAAAAAAAACTTAAAATGTAAATTCTAAATATCTATATGGTAGTTGAATATGAATTTCCATTCTTTTTCTGTTACCGCTGTGGTTTCTTTATACTGACAATATAGTGTTTGATCTCTAGAGTCTCTTATCAACCTAAAAGTTTTGTTAGAATATTTCTATGCATTTTTATTAGACTTATTTCTCAATAAATTTCCTAAGGCTGTGGTTTATAGATTAATGAATAATAATAGACAAATTTAAAAATTACTTTGACAAGTGCCATGCATCCTTCTAGACTATACAGAACAGCTGCCTAGGAACACTTCGGCAACCTTAAATTCAACAGACCTTGATATTTTCTTCTTAAGCCTGAGAAAGACTGCTTCAGTTCTAAATTCATCTAAGAGAAATTTGAGGACCTCTGAATACATGTTTCCAAAAGGGAATCCGTAAGAACTATGAAAATATGGGATGAATTTGTCTTGCACTATTTTCCTAAGGTAACACTTTATATTCATGGTGGCTAAGTGTTTAGACTGAAGCTAAGGTTTAGCTATGTGTATGTTGCTGATGTTATACATCAAGAGAAAAACAGCTAATGAATATTTCAGGATTCAAACTAAGGTTGTACTACAAATTAAAAAATTGAGTGCAAGATAGGCAGAACCTTGGAGTAGGGATGGGGGAGGAAGGTGGGTATTTGATACAGGTCTTGCTGCATTTTGGATATTGGCAGTGCAACCTAGTGGTTATGCCTAGCAAACAACTATAAATGTGATTGATTCTTTCTTTTCATTTTTTTATTATACTTTAAGTTCTAGGGTACATGTGCACAATGCGCAGGTTTGTTACACATGTGTACATGTGCCATGTTGGTGTGCTGCACCCATTAACTCGTCATTTATATTAGGTATATCTCCTAATGCTATCCCTCCCCCCTCCCCGCACCCAATGACAGGCCCCGGTGTGTGATGTTCCCCTTCCTGTGTCCAAGTGTTCTCCTTGTTCAATTCCCACCTATGAGTGAGAACATGCAGTGTTTTGTTTTTTTGTCCTTGCAATAGTTTGCTGAGAATGATGGTTTCCAGCTTCATCCATGTCCCTACAAAGGACATGAACTCATCCTTTTTATGGCTGCATAGTATTCCATGGTGTATATATGCCACATTTTCTTAATCCAGTCTATCATTGATGGACATTTGGGTTGGTTCCAAGTCTTTGCTATTGTGAATAGTGCCACAATAAACATACGTGTGCGTGTGTTTTTATAGCAGTATGATTTATAATCCTTTGGGTATATACCCAGTAATGGGATGGCTGGGTCAAATGGTATTTCTAGTTTTAGATCCTTGAGGAATTGCCACACTGTCTTCCACAATGGTTGAACTAGTTTACAGTCCCACCAACAGTGTAAAGGTGTTCCTGTTTCTCCACATCCTCTCCAGCACCTGTTGTTTCCTGACTTTTAAATGATGGCCATTCTAACTGGTGTGAGATGATATCTCATTGTGGTTTTGATCTGCATTTCTCTGATGGCCAGTGATGATGAGCATTTTTTCACGTGTTTTTTGGCTGCATAAATGTCTTCTTTTTAGAAGTGTCCATTCATATCCTTTGCCCACTTTTTGATGGGGTTATTTGTTTTTTTTTCTTGTAAGTTTGTTTGAGTTCTTTGTAGATTCTGGATTTTAGCCCTTTGTCAGATGAGTAGATTGCAAAAATTTTCTCCCATTCTGTAGGTTGCCTGTTCACTCTGATGGTGGTTTCTTTTGCTGTGCAGAAGTTCTTCAGTTTAATTACATCCCATTTGTTAATTTTGGCTTTTGTTGCCATTGCTTTTGGTGTTTTAGACATGAAGTCCTTGCCTATGCCTATGTGCTGAATGGTATTGCCTAGGTTTTCTTCTAGGGTTTTTATGGTTTTAGGACTAACATTTAAGTCTTTAATTCATCTTGAATTAATTTTTATATAAGGTGTAAGGAAGGGATCCAATTTCAGCTTTCTCCATATGGCTAGCCAGTTTTCCCAGCACCATTTATTAAATAGGGAATCATTTCCCCATTTCTTGTTTTTCTCAGGTTTGTCAAAGATCAGATGATTGCAGATGTATGGTATTATTTCTGAGGGCTCTGTTCTGTTCTATTGGTCTATATCTCTGTTTTGGTAGCAGTACCATGCTGTTTTGGTTACCGTAGCCTTGTAGTATAGTTTGAAGTCAGGTAGGGTGATGCCTCCAGCTTTGTTCTTTTGGCTTAGGATTGTCTTGGCAATGCAGGCTCTTTTTTGATTCCATATGAACTTTAAAGTAGCTTTTTCCAATTCTGTGAAGAAAGTCCTTGGTAGCTTGATGGGGATGGCATTGAATCTATAAATTACCTTGGCAGTATGGCCATTTTCATGATATTGATTCTTCCTATCCATGAGCATGGAATGTTCTTCCATTCGTTTGTGTCCTCTTTTCTTTCGTTGAGCAGTGGTTTGAAGTTCTCCTTGAAGGGGTCCTTCACATCCCTTGTAAGTTGGATTCCTAGGTATTTTTTTCTCTTTGAAGCAATTGTGAATAGGAGTTCACTCATGATTTGGCTCTCTGTTTCTCTGTTATTGGTATGTAAGAATGCTTGTGATTTTTGCACATTGATTTTTTATCCTGAGACTCTGCTGAAGTTGCTTACCAGCTTAAAGAGATTTTGGGCTGAGTCAATGGGGTTTTCTAAATATACAATCATGTCATCTGCAAACAGGGACAATTTGACTTCCTCTTTCCTAATTGAATACCCTTTATTTCTTTCTCCTGCCTGATTGCCCTGGACAGAACTTACAACACTGTGTTGAATAGGAGTGGTGAGAGAGGGCATCCCTATCTTGTGCCAGTTTTTAAAGGGAATGCTTCCAGCTTTTGCCCATTCAGTATGATATTGGTTGTGGGTTTGTCATAGATAGCTCTTATTATTTTGAAATACATCCCATCAATACCTAATTTATTGAGTTTTTAGCATGAAGGTTGTTGAATTTTGTCAAAGGCCTTTTCTGCCTCTATTGAGATAATCATGTGGTTTTTGTCTTTCATTCTGTTTATATGCTGCATTACATTTATTGATTTGCATATGTTGAACCAGCCTTGTATCCCAGGGATGAAGCCCACTTGATCAAGGTGGATAAGCTTTTTGATGTGCTGCTGGATTCAGTTTGCCAGTATCTTACTGAGGATTTTTGCGTAGATGTTCATCAGGGATATTGGTCTAAAATTCTCTTTTTATGCTGTGTCTCCGCCAGGCTTTGGTATCAGGATGATGCTGGCCTCATAAAATGAGTTAGGGAGGATTCCCTCTTTTTCTATTGATTGAAATAGTTTCAGAAGGAATGGTACCAGTTCCTCCTTGTACCTCTGGTAGAATTCGGCTGTGAATCCATCTGGTCCTGGACTTTTTTTGGTTGCTAGGCTATTAATTATTGCCACAATTTCAGAGCCTGTTATTGGTCTATTCAGAGATTCAACTTCTTCCTGGTTTAGTCTTGGGAGGGTGTATGTGTCCAGGAATTTATCCATTTCTTCTAGATTTTCTAGTTTATTTGCGTAGAGGTGTTTATAGTATTCTCTGATGGTAGTTTGTATTTCTGTGGGATCGGTGGTGATATCCCCTTTATCATTTTTTATTGCATCTGTTTGATTCTTCTCTCTTTTCTTCTTTATTAGTCTTGCTCTAGTGGTCTATCAATTTTGTTGATCTTTTCCAAAAACCACCTCCTGGATTCATTGATTTTTGAAGGGCTTTTTGTGTCTCTATCTCCTTCAGTTCTGCACTGATCTTAGTTATTTCTAGCCTTCTGCTAGCTTTTGAATGTGTTTGCTCTTGCTTCTCTAGTTCTTTTAATTGTGTTGTTGGGGTGCCAATTTTCAATCTTTCCTGCTTTCTCTTGTGGGCATTTAGTGCTATAAATTTCCCTCTACACACTGCTTTAAATGTGTCCCAGAGATTCTGGTATGTTGTGTCTTTGTTCTTACTGGTTTCAAAGAACATCTTAATTTCTGCCTTCATTTCATTATGTACCCAGTAGTCATTCAGGAGCAGGTTGTTTAGTTTCCATGTAGTTGAGCGGTTTTGAGTGAGTTTCTTAATCCTGAGTTCTAGTTTGATTGCACCATGGTCTGAGAGACAGTGTGTTATAATTTCTGTTCTTTTACATTTGCTGAGGAGAGCTTTACTTCCAACTATGTGGTCAGTTTTGGAATAAGTGCGATGTGGTGCTGAGAAGAATGTATATTCTGTTGATTTGTGGTGGGGAGTTCTGTAGATGTCTGTTAGGTCTGCTTGGTGCAGAGCTGAGTTCAATTCCTGGATATGCTTGTTAAATTTCTGTCTCATTGATCTGTCTATTGTTGACAGTGGGGTGTTATAGTCCCCCATTATTATTGTGTGGGAGTCTAAGTCCCTTTGTAGGTGTCTAAGGAGTTACTTTTTGAATCTGGGTGCTCCTGTATTGGGTGCATATATATGTAGTATAGTTAGCTCTTCTTGTTGAATTGATTTTCTATGTAATGGCCTTCTTTTTCTCTTTTGATTTTTGTTGGTTTAAAGTCTGTTTTATCAGAGACTAGGATTGCAATCCCTGCCTTTTTTTGTTTTCCATTTGCTTGGTACATCTTCCTCCATCCCTTTATTTTGAGCCTGTGTGTGTCTTTGCATGTGACATGGGCCTCCTGAATACAGCACACTGATGGGTCTTGACTCTTTATCCAATTTGCCAGTCTGTGTCTTTTAATTGCAGCATTTAGCCCATTTACATTTAAGGTTAATATTGTTATGTGTGAATTTGATCCTGTCATTATGATGTTAGCTGCTTATTTTGCTCATTAATTGATGCAGTTTCTTCCTAGCCTCGATGGTCTTTACAATTTGGCATGTTTTTGCAGTGGCCGGTAACGGTTTTTCCTTTCCATGTTTAGTGCTTCCTTCAGGAGCTCTTGTAGAGTAGGCCTGGTGGTGATAAAATCTTTCAGCATTTGCTTGTCTGTAAAGGATTTTATTTCTTCTTCACTTATGAAGCTTGGTTTGGCTGGATATGAAATTCTGGGTTGAAAATTCTTTTCTTTAAGAATGTTGAATATTGGCCCCCACTCTCTTCTGGCTTGTAGAGTTTCTGCCGAGAGATCAGCTGTTAGTCTGATGGGCTTCCCTTTGTGGGTAACTCGACCTTTCTCTCTGGCTGCCCTTAACATTTTTTCCTTCATTTCAACTTTGGTGAATCTGACAATTATGTGTCTTGGGGTTGCTCTTCTTGAGGAGTATCTTTGTGGAGTTCTCTGTATTTCCTGAATTTGAATGATGGCCTGCCTTGCTAGTTTGGGGAAGTTCTCTTGGATAATATCCTGCAGAGTGTTTTCCAACTTGATTCCATTCTCCCCATCACTTTCAGGTACACCAATCAGACATAGATTTGGTCTTTTCACATAGTCCCATATTTCTTGGAGGCTTTGTTCATTTCTTTTTACTCTCTTTTCTCTAAACTTCTCACTTCATTTCATTCATTTGATCTTCAATCCCTGATACTCTTTCTTCCAGTTGATTGAATTGGCTACTGAAGCTTGTGCATTAGTCAGGTAGTTCTCATGCCATGGTTTTCAGCTCCATCAGGTCATTTAAGGACTTCCCTACACTGGTTATTCTAGTTAGCCATTCATCTAATCTTTTTTCAAGGTTTTTAGCTTGTTTGCGATGGGTTCAGACTTCCTCCTTTAGCTCGGAGAAGTTTGGTTGTCTGAAGCCGTCTTCTCTCAACTTGTCAAAGTCATTCTCCATCCAGCTTTGTTCCGTTGCTCGTGAGGAGCTGCGTTCCTTTGGAGGGGGAGAGGTGCTCTGATTTTTAGAATTTTCAGCTTTTCTGCTCTGTTTTTTCACCATCTTTGTGGTTTTATCTACCTTTGGTCTTTGATGATGGACGTACATTTGGGGTTTTGGTGTGGATGTCCTTTCTGTTTGTTAGTTTTCCTTCTACCAGTCAGGACCCTCAGATGCAGGTCTGTTAGAGTTTGCTGGAGGTCCACTCCAGACCCTGTTTGCCTGGGTATCAGCAGTGGAGGCTGCAGAAGAGGGAATATTGCTGAACAGCAAATGTTGCTGCCTTATCATTCCTCTGGAAACTTCATCTCAGAGGGGTACCTGGCTGTGTGAGGTGTCAGTCTGCCCCTACTAGGGGGTACCTCCCAGTTAGGCTACTCGGGGGTCAGGGACCCACTTGAGGAGGCAGTCTTTCCATTCTCTGATCTCAAACTCCTTGCTGGGAGAACCACTACTCTCTTCAAAGCTGTCAGACAGGGACATTTAAGTCTGCAGAGGTTTCTGCTGCCTTTTGTTTGGCTATGCCCTGCCCCCAGCGGTGGAGTCTACAGAGGAAGGCAGGCCTCTTTGAGCTGCGGTGGGCTCCACCAAGTTCAAGCTTCCAGGCTGCTGTGTTTACCTACTCAAGCCTCAGCAATCGCAGACGCCCCTCCCCCAGCCTTGCTGCCACCTTGCAGTTCGATCTCAGACTGCTGTGCTAGCAATGAGCGAGGCTCCGTGGGAATGGGACCCTCCAAGCCAGGCACAGGATATAATTTCCTGGTGTGCCGTTTGCTAAGACCATTGGAAAAGTGCAGTATTAGGGTGGGAGTGACCCGATTTTCCAGTTGCCATCTGTCACAGCTTCCCTTCGCTAGAAAAGGGAATTCCCTGACCCCTTGTGCTTCCCAGGTGAGGTGATGCCTTGCCCTGCTTTGGCTCCTGCTTGGTGGGATGCACCCACTGTCCTGCACCCACTGTCTGACAAGCCCCAGTGAGATGAACCTGGTACCTCAGTTGGAAATGCAGAAATCACCTGTCTTCTGTGTCACTCACGCTGGGAGCTGCAGACTGGAGCTGTTCCTATTTGGCCATCTTTGAACTACCCCATGATTGATTCTGAATTTGACAAAATCTAAATACAATGGGAGTTTTTAGAGAATTGATAAAGAGATAAGAAAATGTGTGTAAGCACAAAGTGAGTTGAGAAGAAAGAAGACAAATTTTAAAAAAGAGATAGAGGAAAGCCAGCCAAATAAGTATCAACATGATGATAAAAATAAAGAGAAATGAAATTTTGAAAGAGGAAATAGGTTTTAAAATGGCTCATGGAGCTATAAAAAAATGAGATCCTGGCCGTTGCAGCAACATGGATGGAGCTGGAGGCCATGAGCTAAGTGAATTCATGCAGAAACGGAAAAATAAATACTGCATAGTCTCACTTATAAGTGGGAGCTAAACATGGAGAACACATGGACATAAGGAAGGGAACAATAGTCACTGGGGCCTATTTGAGGGTGGAGGGTGGTTGGAGGGCAAGGACTGAAAAACTACCTATTGGAGACAATGCTGATTACCTTGGTAGCAAAATTATCTGTACACCAAACTCCTGTGACATCAAATTTACCTGTGTAATAAACCTGTGCCTGTACCCTTGAACCTAAAAGTTTGAAAGAAAAAAATTATAATAAAAACAATAAAGGCTTAAAAATCCTGCATGGAAATAAAATTAATAAAATGGGAATAAAACTGAAACAGCCCTACAATTTTTCAAGTAAGTTTAAAAAATAAATTATTAAATTAAAAAATCTCAGGACTACAAAGCTAGTTATGTAAAATCAGTTTTAAGAATTAGGGTGAAGTAGGGAACAGACACTTCTAAACATTGGATCACCACTCAGGCCTCTTTTTAGAAATTCATTAAAATTTTCCCAAATTCAGAAATATGTCACATTTGCCTCTCTTATAATTCACATGAATTCCAATTATTGTGGAGGTAGATTTTGAGGATTGCCTACTGAAAACTGATTTATATAATCATTCAGTGATTTTGAACTGATTTCTGTCTCTGACTTAACTGAGTCGAACAGATTCTGTTTAATATTGAATACGTAATCACTAGAACTGAATCTTGCCTTCAAGGAACTTTCAAGGAGCTTGAAATCTAACTGAGGAGTCAGCTATATCAACAGATAATTTCCATATGATAAATAAGTCCATGATTGATAGATGAATGGGATGTATGGGATGCTGTGGGAGTGCCTAGGCTGTACATTCAGTTCAGCCTGAGATTTCTTAAAGAAAGTGATGTCTAATTTAATCATAAAAGATGTGTAAGAGTTTCCAGATAAAGAAAGGTGAAGGGATGTTCCTAATTCATGGGACAGAATGAGTCCAGTCTCAAACATGTGGAACAGTGTATATTGTGAGGAGAGTTAAGAGTTAAAGTCCAACACTTTCTTGTCAGATAATAATAACCAAAAGCTTAATTGACTCAGAACTTTTTGTCAAGGAATACATTTGGTTTGCATATTTTTAACCAATAAATCCTAGTTTTCGGAATTTGGTATGCATTTCTACAAAGCAAATTGCTTTTTAAGAAGGATATCAAGGTCTCTTTCTTTTAATAAGGTATCACATTCTTTATAACTTCTGCATATGATTTAAAATTATATTTCAAGTATAATATTTACAAACTTCTCTTAGAAGAAATAAAGATAATCAACTGTATGTAATGGTTGTGTACAGGCAGAGAAATATAAGCCAATTAAAACTCAGTAGAGAAAAACAATTTTTCAATGTGGCATGAGAGTGGCATCAGCCACCCAAATTTGTTTAACCAGAACATAATTTCTTCATGTATACCACTTGATTATAAATGTTAGTAATATAAACTTTCTTAAGAAAGTTTTACATTTTCTGATTGCAAATTATTGGAAAGAAGACAATGATGAGAATCTGTATTTGGTAATGTGATGATTATATATATTTTCCATGATTCCTGTCCTCTTTGTATACCAGTATTAAATATTTTAGCAGTAGAGGAAAGCACCAGTATTGACTTATTTCCATTTTTGAGGGTAAAGAAACTAATTTACTCATCCATATGATTCACTCAACAAATAGTTATAGAATTTTGTGCTCAATAGAGATGCAGAGAAAGAAGATAGATGTTTTTCATTTTCCCGGTGAGTCAATGCCCTGTAATTACCCAAACCTTTCTATTTCCTCCTGGAGAATCTCAGGGTTGGTGTGCATCATAGGTTATTAGGGAAAGAACAGGTCTTCAACATGCTTCTCTAGGACTAAGGGACCTCAAGAAACATCAGTGACTACAATCAAACTATTAAGTCAGGTAGGGTTGTGCTAGAGGTTTTCTCCATTTCACAAAACTCATATATCCCAATCAGGTAGCAAGGAACCCCTTCCCAGACTAAAACCAAAAGAATACTCTAAAGCAACATTGGCAAACTTTTTCTGCAAAGGGTCAGGCAATATTATTGGTTTTGTGATCATAAGGTCGCTATAGAAATTATTTGACTCTGCTGTTTAGCACAAACACAGCTATAGATAGTATGTAAACAAATGTGTATGACTACATTCTAATAAAAGTTATTTATGTAAGAACACTGTGAGCCAGATGAGATTTTTCAAATTAAAATCTAAAACAATTAATTCAGGTTTATAATAAAATAATAAATATAAATTAAATTACTTACATTTTATAATTTATTTTACATTTACTTATAATAAATAATTAAATTCATTATTAGATATAATAAAAGCTGAGTTTCTCAGCCCCACTAACCATATGTACATGCTCAATGGCAACACATGACTCATGGCTACCATACTGGAGAGTGTGTAGAATATTGATATCATTGCAGAAAGTACTATTGGATAACACTGCTCTAGAATTTCCTTGTGGCACCTGACTATTCTAGACATAGTAAGATGAGGAAAGCATGGTTAAGTTTGACCTTTCTGAACCTCTGAAGGTTCAGCATGCAAAAAATGTGGCTAGGAAGTTCTAAGAAAATATATAAGGCCTGTTCTTTATTTCTATTATGTTCTGGTTAAACAAATTTGGGTGGCTGATGCCACTCTGATGCTACATTGAAAAATCTTTTTCCTCTAATGAGTTCGAATTGGCTTATCTTCCTCTGCCCATACACAACCATTACATACAGTTTATTATCTTTATTTCTTCTAAAAGAAGAAATGAAGAAGGTAAGACCAGTTACCTTCACTATATTTTTAAAAAATTAAATTTTAAATTTCTAATTTATAGTTGACAAATAGTGATTGTACATATTTGTGGTGTACAATGTGGTGTTTAAATGTTTGTATACATTTAAATATCCACATGCCTGCTGAAAACTGATTTACGTTATCAATAATATAAATCATATTAATCAAATGAGGATAAGTAACATATCTATTACTTTACATATTTATCATTTCTTTATAGTGGCAACAATAAATATCTTCTAGCTATCTTGAAATATATAGTACATTGATATTCGCTATAGTATGTATTCACTATATATATTTAATAGAACTCCAAAACTTTTCTTCCTATCTAACTGTAACTTTATATCCATTGACCAACCTCTCCTAATTCCTGCTTCTAACCTCCCCTCCTCAGCATGTGGTAACTACTATTCTACTCTCTACTTTTATAAAGTCAACTTTTTTTACAGTCTTTATATGAGTGAGATCATATATTGTTTGTCTTTCTGTACTTGGCTTAATTTACTTAATATAATGTCTTCCAGATTTATCCTTGTTGCCACAGAAAATAGGATTTCATTGTTTTATGGCTGAAAAGTATTCCATTGTATATTTTATATACCACAGTTTATTCATTAATCTGTAGAAATGCATTTAGTTTGATTCCATATCTTGACTCTAGTGAATAGCTCTGCAATAAACGTGGGTGTGCAGATACCTCTTCGACATACTGACTTCATTTTCTTTGGTTATGTGCCAAAGAAAGAAATTGCTGGATTATACAGTACTTCAATTTTTAATTTTTAAAATTATACTTTAAGTTTTGGGATACATGTGTGGAATGTGCAGGTTTGTTACATAGGTATACACATGCCATGGTGGTTTGCTGCACCGATCAACTCATCATCTACATTAGGTGTTTCTCCTGATGCTGTCTCTCCCGTAGCCCCCACCCCCGCCCCTGACAGGCCCCAGTATATGATGTTCCCCTTCCTGTGTCCATGTGTTCTCATTGTTCAACTCCCGCTTATAAGTGAGAACATGTGGTGTTTTGTTTTCTGTTCCTGTGTTAGTTTGCTGGGAATGATGGTTTCTAGCTTCATCTGTGTCCCTGCAAATAATGACTGTGTTGTATTCCATGTTGTGTATGTGACACATTTTCTTTATCCACTCTATCATTGATGGGCATTTGGCTTAGATCCAAGTCTTTGCTATTGTGAACGGTGCTGCAATAAACATATGTGTGCCTCTGTCTTTATAGTAGAATGATTTATAATCTTTTGGGTATATACCCAGTAATGGGATTGCTGGGTCAAATGGTATTTCTGATTCTAGATCCTTGAGGAATCAATCGCCACACTGTCTTCCACAATGGTTGAACTAATTTACACCTCCCATCAACAGTGTAAAAGCATTCCTATTTCTCCACATCCTCTCCAGCATCTGTTGTTTCCTGACTTTTTAATGATTGTCCTTCTAACTGGCATGAGGTGGTGTGTCATTGTGGTTTCGATTTGCATTTCTCTAATCACCAGTGATAATCAGCTTTTTTCATATATTTGTTGGCCGCATAAATGTCTTCTTTTGATAAGTGTCTGCTCATATCCTTCACCCACTTTATGATGGGGTTGTTTGTTGTTTTCTTGTAAATTTATTTAAGTTTCTTGTAGATTCTGGATACTAGCCCTTTGACAGATGGATAGATTGCAAAAATTTTCTCCCATTTTGTAGGTTGCCTGTTCACTCTGATGATAGTTTCTTTTGCTTTGCAAAAGCTCTTTAGTTTAATTACATCCCATTTATCAATTTTGGCTTTTGTTGCAATTGCTTTTGGTGTTTTAGTCATGAAGTCTTTGTCCATGCCTATGTCTTGAATGGTATTGCCTAGATTTCCTTCTAGGGTTTTTATGGTTTTAGGTCTTAACATTTAAGTCTTTAATCCATCTCGAGTTAATTTTTGTAAAAGCTATAATGAAGGGGTCCAGTTTCAGTTTACTGCATATGGCTAGCCAGTTTTCCCAGCACCATTTATTAAGTATGGACTCCTTTCCCCATTGCCTGTTTTTGTCAGGTTTGTCAAAGATCAGATGGTTGTAGATGTGTTGAATTATTTCTGAGGCCTCTGTTCTCCACACAGTAATAATGAGAGACTTTATCACCCCACTGTCAATATTAGACAGATCAACGAGATAGAAAATTAATAAGGATATTCAGGACTTGAATTGAGCTCTGGACCAAGTGCACCTAATAGACATCTACAGAACTCTTCACCCCAAATCAACAGAATATACATTTTTCTCAGCACCACATTGCACTTATTCTAAAATACTCCTCAGCAAATGCAAAAGAATGGAAATTATAACAAACGGTCTCTCACACCACAGTGCAATCAAATTAGAACGCAGGATTGAGAAACTCACTCAAAACCGCACAACTACATGGAAACTGAACAACTTGCTCCTGAATGACTATTGGGTAAATAACGAAATTAAGACAGAAATAAATGAGTTCATTGAAACGAATGAGAAGAAAAACACAATGTACCAGAATCTCTGGGACACAGCTAAAGCAGGGTTTAGAGGGAGATTTATAGCACTAAATGCCCACAGGAGAAAGCAGAAAAGATCTAAAATTGACACCCTAACATCACAATTAAAAGAACTAAAGAAGCAACAGCAAACAAATTCAAAAGCTAGCAGAAGGCAAGAAATAACTAAGATCAGAGCAGAACTGAAGGAGATAGAGACAAGAAAAACTCTTCAAAAAAATCAATGAATCCAGGAGTTGGTTTTTTGAAAAGATCAACAAAATTGATAGACCGCTAGCCAGACTAATAAAGAAGAAAAAAGAGAAGAATCAAATAGACACAATAAAAATGATAAAGGGGATATCACCACTGATCCTACAGAAATACAAACTACCATCAGAGAATAAACACTTCTATGCAAATAAACTAGAAAATCTAAAAGAAATGAAAAAATTCCTGGACACATACACCCTCCCAAGACTAAACCAGGAAGAAGTTGAACAATAACAAGTTCTGAAATTGAGGCAGTAATTAATAGCCTATTAACAACAACAAAAAAAGCCCAGGATCAGATGGATTCACAGCTGAATTCTACCAGAGGTACAAAGAGGAGTTGGTACCATTCCTTCTGAAATTATTCCAAACAATAGAAAAAGAGGGACTTCTCCATAACTCATTTTATGAAGCTAGCATCATCCCGATACCAAAAACTGGAAGACACAACAAAAAAAGAAAATTTTACGCCAATATCCCTCATAAACATCGATGTAAAAATCCTCAGTAAAATACTGGCAAACTGAATCCAGCAGCACATCAAAAAGCTTATCCACTACGATCAAGTTGGCTTCATCTCTGGGATGTAAGGCTGGTTCAACATATGCAAATCAATAAATGTAATCCATCGCATAACCAGAGCCAATGACAAAAACCACATGATTATCTCAACAGATGCAGAAAAGGCCTTTGATAAAATTCAACACCCATTCTTGCTAAAAACTCCCAGTAAACTAGGTATTGATGGAACGTATCTCAAAATAATAAGAACTGCTTATGACAAACCCACAGTTATCACACTGAATAGGCAAACGCTGGAAGCATTCCCTTTGAAAACCGGCACAAGGCAAAGATGCCCTCTCTCACCACTCCTGTCCAACATAGTGCTGGAAGTTCTGGCCAGGGCAGTCAGGCAAGAGAAAGAAATAAAGGGTATTGAAATTAAAAGAGAGGAAATCAAATTGTCTCTGTTTGCAGATGAAATGATTGTATATTTAAAATCCCCATCGTCTTAGCCCAAAATCTCTTTGAGCTGATAAGCAACTTCAGCAAAGTCTCAGGATACAAAATCAATGTGCAAAAACCACAAGCATTCCTACACACCAATAATAGACAAACAGCCAAATCATGAGTGAACTCCCATTCACAATTGCTACAAAAAGAATAAAATACCTATGAATACAACTTACAAGGGATGTGAATGACCTCTTCAAGGAGAACTACAAACCACTGCTCAAGGAAATAAGAAAGGACACAAACAAATGGAAAAACATTCCATGCTCATGGATAGGAAGAATCAATATCGTGAAAATGGCCACACTGCCCAAAGTAATTTATAGATTCAATGCTATCCCCATCAAGCTACCATTGACTTTCTTCACAGAATTAGAAAAAAACTACTTTAAATTTATATGGATCCAAAAAACAGCCAGTATAGCCAAGACAATCCTAAGCAAAAAGAACAGCTGGAGGCATCATGCTACCTGATTTCAAACTATACTACAAGGCTACAGTAACCAAAACATCATGGTGCTGGTACCAAAACAGATATATAATCCTATTTTAAATTTTTTAAGGAACTTTGATGCTGTTTCCATAATAATGCCTTTACTAATTTACATTCCCACCAACAGTGTACAAGAGTTCCCTTTTTTTCCACATCCTTGCCAACATTTTTTTTTTTTTTTTGGTCTTTTTGCTAATAGCCATTCTGTCTGGGGTGAGGTGCCATCTCATTGTGGTTTTTATTTGCATTTCTCTGATTAGTACTGTTGACTATTTTTCCACATAATCTCAACGCAGGCATTCACAATGAGCTTCAGTTTATTAAAACATGTAAACTCTTACCGGCTTTAGTGTATTAATCCATATGGTATTACATTAATAAAATTTAAAATCAAGTGTCTAAGTAGTTAGAGATTCTATAGAACTTTGTATACCACTGAAAATGTCATTTTTCATTGTACATATTTTTTTCTTATTTAAGATTATTGAAGAAAGCCCAAACCTTAATATTTTCATTTCTCTCTGCTGGCCCTTATTAGTCAATGAGAAAAGACCTACAGAAAATTGTTTTCTTTCCCCTAAGTTTAAGCTTTTGTCATGACAGCATTATAAAATAGCTGAAGTCTTCTAGACAAATAGATAAATCTCCTAGATAAATATAAGTTAAGGAAAGAGTACACTTGGCTCTAAAGCTGGTAAGAAATCAAAGACTAATCTAATAGAGCAATGAAAGAGAGTGAACAAGTATTAGATTACATTTTAATGTAAACTGCACTTGAAGAATTCCAGTTGTTAGGTTAAGTTAATCAAGTTGCAAAATTTAAATACAAGAACAATTTAAATATATGCTATTGATAATAATTCAATTGATAATAATTGATAATAATTCAATTGATAATGATTCAAATATTAATCATCTTTAGTCATTTCTGAGTAACTTGGAAATTACCACAGATGATGATCATTTGGCAAGCATCTTGACTTTACCTCTGATATTTCATAATGACAGTTTCTTTCAGAAGTGTTAATAGCTAAAGAATTTTTTGGCAAAGATTTATATCTTCAGGCCACCAGCATTCTATGGTAGCTAGTTTGTTTTATATCTTTCTTCTGTATTTTGCAAATTTTGACCCTTTGCATCATCTAAGGACTAAATGAAAGAAGTCCTTCTAACAGTAGGTACTTCACTATTGGTTGCTTCTACTTTCATTAATTATATGTTAATTTGCAGTTTAAATTTTTAAAGAAATAATCAGGAACT
Organism: Symphalangus syndactylus; assembly: GCF_028878055.3. Taxonomy (NCBI): domain Eukaryota; kingdom Metazoa; phylum Chordata; class Mammalia; order Primates; family Hylobatidae; genus Symphalangus; species Symphalangus syndactylus. Next base: position 62,538,347 of record NC_072426.2, read on the forward strand.
CCTCTTTGATATCTATCTGTCACTAAATATTAAGGACATAAAAAATAAATCATTTCAATAAAATCGTTTGTGTTGATAGTTTTGAATATATAAAATGAAACTTTCTATTTTTATTTTCTATGGATAGAAACCTGTTCTGTGGAACACTTTGTCTTGTCTGTGGGTTTCAATTTGAAGGTAGATGGGTAAGAACACTGGCATTTCTTCGTATTGCTGTTACTAAAAGATACAGGTATATATGGGACTTTCTTTTACTACCGAAGTAGAGCCGGGAGGCACAGCACAGCAAATCATAAAGGGAAAAACACAGTTCATTGCAAAAATTGAGTTTATCTACCACTGAAAGTCTGTCCTAACCACAAGGGAATTTAAACCAAATGTCCAAAGGAGTCTCAAAATGTCGAACCTGATACTTAAACCATGAGCCATTCTCTGGTGTTTATCCAATGTGATTCTTACACTGACCCCTGGATATTAGAAGGACCCCATGCCCTTGTGGAAGCCTTTCCACATGCTTTCATTATTAAATGAGTTTGTTTAGCTCTGACTTCAATTGTGATAGTAAATAGTATTTCCTACGTTAAAAAGTGAGGATGAACTCTGGGTGGAAATAGTCAGCACATGAATGTCTCCAGTGATTTTCCAGTTTGAGAAGGGAGTGTGAATATTAAAAGAACTTACAGATGTGTTGGGCCTAATTTTTAAAAACTCCTTGCTCATCATTTCAAGGGCACATTTTATTTTACTAGCGCCCTTTGATTTTAACAAATTCTATGGAGTCTGTTTCATTAGTTTTCTCTTTAAAAATCATTTCTTCCAGGAGAAATCCTCAAACACATGAAAAATTTGTATTCAATTCAAGCTCCAAGCGTTGTGTGGAACAACACTTCAGAGACCACTCGGAAGCATCCGAAGCTTCAGACCCTGAAAATGTTGTGGTCCGCTTGCTTAACTAGATTGGCTACAGGAAGCGTGTTACACCTGTGCTCTGCCGTCTGCGCTGATTGCCTTTTAGCTTCTGAGTGCAATTCAAGGTGATCATTTTAATCTCTAAGGCCCTGTATGGCTTGGGACCCAGTTATCCGATAAATTGCCTCTTTCCCTGGGCATGGCAATTAATATCAGCCAGAGTGCTGCTACTCACAGTTCCCTGTTCTTAAACTAAGGAACTGAAGGCAGGAGAGTGAGTGTGTGTACAGGAGGCACACCCCTGAATGTGGAAGACACACATCATTGGCACTTCCTTTCAGGTGAACAAGCATATGTATTATGCATATGGACTTTGCCATCAAAGTTTCTAACTGGCAGTCTAATTTTTGATAATCAGTTTTTAGATTATTTTCAGCACCTCACATATAATTTTCTCTTTTTAAATATGACTAACATTTTGCTTTGAGAATATATTCATAACTTCAGTGGATGAGTCACACTTTTTAAATTAAAAGTCCCTGCATTATTTAAATTCTCAGAAGCATAAATTATGACTGGATTCAATAGAAAGGTGAAGTATTTAATAATAACTGTGAAGAAACACATTAATTCAAAAAATCATTTATCAAAGTCTCACTATGTGTCAAGCATTTTTAAGCACAAAGACACAGATATAAAACACATTTATATGAAAAAAATACTGTTCAGAATAACTGGTGTACAAAGTTAATGTTTACTACTTTCCTCTAATACGAAATTAGAAATGGCATTTGACAAAAATTAATAACATTGTCTAGTCACACAAGCATATAAATCTAAACACTGGTAATAATGGACTTATTTGACCTTGTGTGTTAAGATTACACATGAATTGGTGATATTGCTTCAAATTTGTCCAAATCTAGGTACCTTCACAAAAAGAAATGCATTAGAAGACTGCAAATTACTTTCAGAATTCGAGTGACAACAAAATATTCTATTTTAGCAAAAACAGGAATTTGGAAAAATCTCCAAATCTCAGAAAATACTACAGGAAAATCTCTCAAGGTGCTTTTCTCAGAATGGATTAATTCCAACTGTTTTTAGATACTGCACTATTCTACTTTAGATTCAGATATTAGAGAGTGAGGCAAAGGAAAACACCAAAACATTTGCTACAGAATGTAGAAACAAGATAAATTTGTCCATTTAAAATTGGCAGGTGAGAGCGCTCTCTAATGGTTTTAATATTTCTCTAGTCCCTGTCATAGAAACTAGCTCTACTTGTTCCCCAACTGCAGGCTAAGCTTCAACCTAAACCTTCTAAATAAATTTTGGCTCTAGTTTGGGAGGATATTGAATTTATTACTTAACATTCTGGCCTTGCTGCTGTGGTCCCCATAATTGAATTTCTGCACCATATACAAGTTTTCAGTGACAGGATCTTCTGCTTTAGCCCCAAGTCTTTTAGTCATTAGAGGCCCGACAATTATTATTGAACCTTCACCACTCTAAAAGTATTCTCAGAGCACTTCCATTATTTGCCTAATTCATCTCTACTAGTTGATTATCTTACTTTTGATCAAAAGGACGTGGGCATTGAATTTTGTTTTGACTTTGATTAATAGTACTTAACACTCCTGTTCTCTTCTCTCTGCCCGCTTTTTTCCTTGGACTTTCTTCTGGTTAAAAATCCAGTTCATGGACTCTTACTGGTGGATACATTTTTAAAAACCTAGTTTTCATTGGTGTATGTATTCTTCTCTTTTGATTTTGTTTTGTAAATGTGGCCATCTAATCACCCAAAGCTTTATTAGTCACTGGGGGTCTTCCTCCAGATTTTTCCCCCCAGTATAGCTTTCTCTTTTCTCCCCATGTACCAGTTATGATACTTCTAAAATTAATTAAGTCATACCCACTGATTAAATCGACAAGTTCTTATTGAGTATCTCTACATAGATATATACCTGTTAATGAAAAGGATGAATTCAAACTTTTAAATTGCTTATGGTCAAGTGAAGAAATGACACAGAGTGAATGCAGGACTTAAAAAACAGTGCAAAGTTATTCTACCTAATTTAGTGCCAAAATAAGAGATATAGACACAAATACTACAGAGATTCAGAGAAGAGAGAATGTTATATGGACGTGCTTAGATAGGGAAGGAAAAGACGAGATTTGATCTTGAAGCTAAAGTGAGGATCGAACCTGAGCAAATAGGTTGAAGGTAGATGAGGGAGGGATACCTGAAAAAAATATTTATAGTATGAGTTTATTGGATTTGTTCAGTCAGAGAACAATGTTAAAATTGTTTGAAGCCAAGAGCTAAATCATTGGAAGAACAACTGGGAGATACATTTGCAAATGGAAAGTGGTATCATTGTGAAGGCCATGGCTTTTCAATTTCTGTCTAGTTACTGCATCTTTCTGAACAAGCTGAAATTATGATATATTATGTAATTCTGTTTTTGAAAAGTTTGGCATGGAGAGTGGAAGGAAAATGAAAACAAAGTAATTTTTTTTGTAAGACTGACGAGACTGCACATTTTAGTATTTTTTTTCTGATTATTAAAAGATGTGGATCAATGTAGAAAATATAGCAAAGTTGAGGGACTGTTGTGGGGTGGGGGGAGGGGGGAGGGACAGCATTAGGAAATACACCTAATGCTAAATGACGAGTTAATGGGTGCAGGAAATCAACATGGCACATGGATACATATGTAACAAACCTGCACATTGTGCACATGTACCCTAAAACCCTAAAGTATAATAATAATAAAAAAAAAAAAAAAGAAAATATAGCAAAGTTGAAAAATATCTAAAACCCTTTTGTTCTTACAGCTGAGAAATAGGCCTTGTTAATTAAACAAAGGCATTATAGTTTTTAAAAATACTTCTTTATATAAAGTTGTTTGTCATTATCATTATATCATAAGCATCTTCTCATTTTTTGTGTTTTTTTTTTGTTTTTTGTTTGTTTTTTGTTTTTTTTAATTATACTTTAGGGTACATGTGCACAATGTGCAGGTTTGTTACATATGTATCCATGTGCCATGTTGATTTCCTGCACCCATTAACTCGTCATTTAGCATTAGGTATATCTCCTAATGCTGTCCCTCCCCCCTCCCCCAACCCCACAACAGTCCTCGGAGTGTGATGTTCCCCTTCCTGTGTCCGTGAGTTCTCATTGTTCAATTCCCACCTATGAGTGAGAACGTGCGGTGTTTGGTTTTTTGTCCTTGCGATAGTTTACTGAGAATGATGCATCTTCTCATTTTTTAGGACTTTGAGATATATAAGTCCTTAATCTGAAACTGTCCATCTCCTCTATGAATATACAACTTCTCTCAATAACTGAGAATCTCTTTACTGCATATATTCATCACCTAGAGTTCTGCTTTCCTTGTTTTTTAAAAATATTTGCAGCATTTTAAAACCACGTGCAATATTGCAATTTACCAGTAACTGTTAAAATCTAGTAAGAACACTGAATTATCAGCTTTAAAATGATAAGTTTTATGGTATATGAATCACATCCCAATAAAGCTGTTGGAAAAAGATCCAGTAAACTCTCTTCCTGTTTCAAATATATTCCTGTTGTAGCAATTTCTGTAAAATATTTAAAAATGCAAAAATTCTATAAACATTTTCCAGTTGCATTGGAGCAGTTAAAATTTGAGCTTTACTCAGATTTATGTCTTTTTGTTTTTCAGGATAAATGGAGGAGATTTTTAAGTGGTTTCTGAAAGCTTTTTCTCTTGGGATCATGGAATTTAAGTGTGTATTCTCATAATATGACATGTACTAAGGTTGACATCAGAAGAGAACAATTCTAGTTGCATGCTGTGTGACTCTGAAATATCATTTAGTCTTCTGACCTTCAGTTCTTTAAACTGCAGAGAGAACTTTATAAAGCATTCTCTGATTTTTACCAGTCCTCTACTTTGAATTTGCATTGCTTGAGAAGTACCTGCCTAATGAATGACAGCTACTCATGAATGTGATTAAGCCAGTGTTAAAGTCAAAACTAGACATAAAAAATGAAGAGACACTAGGTTTATAAATGACTCCTAGAAAAATAAAATGGAATATATAAATCTATATCTGTGGAATAATTTTCTAAAATTATATAGTTTCTTAACTGTTACTTTCTCTTTTTAAATACAAATTCAAAATTTTATTTTCTTCATAATAAAACAAAAGATGGCAGAACTGGATTACTTGGCCCTTTCTCTCCTTATCTCCTCCCAGTTCAAAATACTTACATCATTTAATAGCCAGCATTCCCTTAGATCTGCAGTTGGGCTCAACGCACTCAAGCCTTAGCCCAATCTTCTTTGTAGTTTTAGTCTTTTTCTGGAAAATTGTCTTAGTCTGCCCGCCATAGCCACGCTGCTTCCTGTCATAACGCTGCTTTCCCTGGGCATACAGAAAATCCTTCCTCTTCTTGTACCATGTCATTTTCTGGGGTTGGTGCTTGCACACTTCGTACAGAAAGTCTGGAGGGTTTTTGGAATGTTCGCCATGTTTATGGAGTGTTATCAGCACTGTTATTACTCTCAATTGTATAATTTATAGTTTAAAACATTTGAAGTTCATTTAAAATCAGGATGTACATTTATTTTTCTATAGAGTAGCTATTTTTTAATTATTTTGACATCATAGCAAGGAACAAAATATCTCCCCTGGACTTTCAAAGAGAACTGAGAGCAGATGATAACCTGATTTGCCTTCCCGTTCTTTAAAAACAACAGAATGATGTTTCATGAGTTCTTAGAGACTAAAAATCACACAGTATAGAAACTTAGGGTCCACACTTCCACTATTACGTGTTCCACTATATTGTGCTGCTTAAAACCTAGATTTAAAATTAATTTAGTGGAATGGTCTACGACATGGATTAATTTCCAAACATGAATCCTCATAAAAGGAATGCATGCTCTTGAAAATAGTGCTGTTAAAAGAATGTAAGTTTTCAAAAAAAGATTTTATAAAGTTCTGAAGACACTGAAACTATATCAGGTCTGCAGGCACCTGTTCCCATCTTACACACTGCATGCATGTCATAGTTGGGTAGTCTCAGTCATCCAATGTCATGACTGTCAGGACAAAAAAGAACATCAGTGAACAATGATAATTTTTGACTATTAACACTCGTTATGTTTATAAGACAAGTTACCAAGTGCTAACTATTGGTAATTATTAAATTTTTATAAATATAAAGTAAAAATGAGGTCTTGTCTACTTCAGTGACAGAGTAGCAGTATCTTATTTTGTTCCAAATTATGGTTGGTTGCTGTTTGCTACATTTAATTGATATCTAGACTACATAGACTTATATACATACATTTACATGCCACAGATACACACATATATGTATGAATAGATGAATAATACTGGTAGTATTGGCATTTGAAGAGAGATGTAGGATATTTTTAAGATTGGAATTCCTAACTTAACTTACGGATATCCAATTTCCCAGCATAATTCATGTATGACTATGGCATAAAGTTATGAAAAATTCTTCTGGTTAACTAAAATGTACTAATTGCCATAAATTTAAGCATTTATGCATTCATTTAGGAGAGTTTATTTAGAAGCTTAGAAGTCAGTTGGACCTGCTAATAATCACCTTAAGTAATTTTTTAGGACATTTTTAATTAATTCAGAAGTGTTAAAACATGTGGTTACTACCTTAATTTTATTTTAATTTAATGTCTCTCCTCTAGAACTTCTCTTTTCTAAAATAAATTATATTTAACTTTTTAGAAAATTTATTTTGTTTCGGGGGTACATGTGCATGTTGGTTCTATAGATAAATTGTGTGTCATGGGGTTTTGGTGTACAGATTATTTCATCACGCAGATAAAAAGGCATATAATACTCGACAAGTAGTTTTTTAATCCTTACCCTCCTCCTACCCTCCATCCTCAAGTAGGCCCCAGTGTCTATTGTTCTCTTCTTGGTGTCCATGTGTACTTAATGTTTAGCTCTCCCTTATAAGTAAGATCACGTGGTGTTTGGTTTTCTGTTCCTGTGTCAGTTTGCTTAGGATAATGGCCTCTAGCTCCATCCATATTGCTAAAAAGAACATGATCTTGTTCCTTTTTATGGCTGTATGGCTGCATAGTAGTCTGTGGTGTGTTATGTACCACAGTTTCTTTATCCAATCTACCACTGATGGACATTTAGGTTGATTCGGTGTCTGTGCTATTGTAAATAGTGCTGCTATGAACATATGTGTGCATGTGTATTTATAGCAGAACAATTTGTATTCCTTTGGGTATATACGCAATAATAAAATTGCTGGGTTGAATGGTAGTTCTAAGTTCTTTGAAAAATTGCCAAACTGCTTTCCACAGTAGCTGAACTAATTTACATTTCCATCAGCAATGTATAAGTGTTTCCCTTTATTTGCAACCTTGCCAGCATCTGTAATTTTTTGACTTTTTAATAATAGACATACTGAATGGTGTGAGATGATATCTTATTGTGGTTTTGATTTGCATTTCTCTAATTATTAGTGATGTTGAGCATTTTTCATATGCTTGTTGGCCATATGTCTTCTTATGAAAAGTGTCTGTTTATGTCCTTTGCCTACTTTTTAATGGGTTTTTTGTTTGTTTGTTTTGCTTGTTGGTTTGTTTAAATTCCTTATAGATTTTGGACATTAGACTTTTGTCAGATGCATTGTTTGCAAACATTTTCTCCCTTTCTGTGGGCCATCTATTTGTTGACAGTTTCTTCTGCTGTGCAGAAGCTCTTTAGCTTAATTAGATTCCGTTTGTCAATTTTTGTTTTTGTTGCAATTGCTTTTGTCATCTTTGTCATAAAATCACTGCCAGGGTGTATGTCTAGAATGGTATTTCCTAGATGGTTTTCTTCAAGGGTTTTTATAGTTTTAGGTTTTACACTTAAGTCTTTAATCCATCTTGAGTTGATTTTTGTATATGGTGTAAGGAAGGGGTCCAGCTTTAATCTTCTGCATATGGCTAGTCAGCTGTCAAAGCAACATTTATTAAATAGGGAGTCCTTTCCCCACTGATTGTCTTTGTCACCTTTGTTGAAGATCAGATAGTTGTAGGTGTACAGCTATGCTTAACTGAAAGTATGTCAATCACTTATAGTATTCTGGCAATAAATTTGTAAAAATATATGTATTGACTCTGAATCCTAATTAAAGGTTTAAGTTACAACGAAAATTCTTTTAAAAAAAGGAACAGTTAACATGAACTATCACTTACAAAGCTTCCCACTATATTCCTACCTAGCTGTATGTAGTTCATATCATATGATGTATGTAATTTAGTTGTGTTTTTGTCCCAATGAAGTCTGAAAGAATTTAATGCAATAACATTTATGGTTTAGATTATGTCCTTATTATGGGTTACTAAGAATATAATGTGTTTATCCATATATATTTTGAAATTACACCCCATAAATATTGTACTATGTATACAAATTCCATCAGTGGATGAGACGTCCTTTTTCACAATCTTGTTAAAGTATTAACTCCTAAAAATCTTTCCACATCAATTTGTTGGAAATTGATTTAATTTTTAATTAAAATATCTTTTACTACTCTTGATAAAAATTATTTTTACCACTGTCCCTCTTCTCTATTTCTCCTTGTCTTGGTTCCTTCTTTCTGACATAGCATTACCTTTATATTATAATTTGATATTCTAAGTGGTATCACTTTTCGTATTGCAAATATTTATGAGATGATACCAAAAATAACCAGAGTTTAAAAAATCATTATAAAGATGTATTTATGTCAGAACTAAGTTTATTTGGTCAGACCCATTGATTAGGAAATGTATATTTGGCACTTGATGTTAGTAGACATTTTTTTCTTCTGAAATTTCTAATTATCTTTGTTTTATCTCATTTACAAAAAGAAGTATATAGCTGTACTCTATCAAACACATTATTCCTTAATTATATCAGTTGCTAATTGAATCTACTTGTTTCTGAGAATATTCATTTCAGAGCTTCTGACTTTCTGCTTTAATACTGACAGAATTTTGCCTTTTAGAACTGATATAATCTGTCATTTACATCTTATTTATTAGAAAGTCAGGAAATATCTGAAGTAATATCAAGAAATAGAGGTTTTAATACATTATTTAAGATTATAAATACTGAAGTAAAAATGAAAAGTAAAAAGTGTCTGCATACTTTTTCTAGAAGGAATGTAGTAGTGTAAGGGAGTAAAATTAATCACTTCTTAATGCAGGTGAAACTACTGATAATATTTAAATTGAAATATTTGGAAATGAAGGCATAAGCATACTATTTTGAATTATTTAAATAACTACTAAGAGAAAAAAAAAAGTGATTAAATGTGTTTCTCTCCAGGAAAAAGACTGAGGATGTACGAGAAACTTTTACTTGCTATTGTCTAAATATTTATATTTTCAGAATGTTGTCACAATCTCTTTAAAACTATAATATTAATAAAAGCACTTTGGAAAAGAAAAATATAATCTTTGTCATAAAGTAATTTTATCATAGGACAAAATATCTAAAATTTTTTTTTTTTTTTTTAGCAAATGGCAAGTTAAAGAATATATATTTTACTAGGGAAAGTCTACATCACATCACAGTAACAATTATGTATAGAAGGCCACTTAGGTAACTGGAAGTATAATTAGGGTTCAAGATTTAGCAGTGTACAAGACACACATGTATCTTCCCCTCATAAGCATCATAGTCTAGAAGAGTCTACAGACAAGAAAAGAAGTATACAGGCTACCTTAGGGAATAAAGAGGACCTTACTCTGAAAAGAAATACTTGAGAGGACTATAAATGTAGATTTGAAAAGGCAGGAACACTTCACAAGAACAGCCATTTAATCTAAAGGCTGTAAAAAGACAAATGATACCCAAAATGACACTTTTCACATACTTCCATCCTTACCTCAATGCACTGTCCTTTATGTCTAATTTTTCAACTAAGTATCAGAAAACTATCCCTCCTCCCCATGAAATGAAATCAACAGAACACATACACAAGGAAACACATTTTAAAAGCTTTCTGCATTTACACTGAGGACCAATCAGATTTAGCATCCTAAAGCCTCACATTAAGATCCCTTGGAGCCCTAGACAGTGAAAATGTCATGGTACTACACCCATAAACCATTATTCAATTTCCAGTAAGAACAATACTGTTGATCATGCTGTGTGGGAAACTACCATAAAACCTCATCAGCCAGCCACATTCAGTATTTATTTAGATGTTTATCCAGACAGCTGGAGGTCAGCTGATTTAAGCCTGGTGCAGCTGCATGGCTCTGCCAGTTTCAGCTGGCACTGCTCAAGTGTGTTAAGTTGAACCCAGATGATCTGGAAAGGGCTCCATGTGACCAGTTCGGCTAGGCTCCATGTGTTTCTCATGCTTCTTCTGGGACCAGCAGGCTAGCCCAAGCTTCTTATTTTTAAGTTGATGGCAGAAACCTAAGAAGGAGCCATGGAACAAGAAAGGACTCTTAAAGCCTGGCCCATCAGTCTTGTCTTATTCATTTGACCAAAGCAAGCCTGGTGGCTAAATCTGAAGCCAACAAGTAGAAAAATATACTCTGCCCCCTCAGTGAGAGAATCTGAAAAGTCACAGAGTATGGAGATAGTGAAGAATGAAGAATTGAGACGTTCAATGCAAGTATACAAATACTAAAACACATGTTAGTTGTAAGAAGGGTCAGGCACCATGGCTCATGAGTGTAATTCAAGCACTTTGGGAGGCTGAGGCCAGTGGATCATTTGAGCTCAGGAGTTCGAGACCAGCCTGGGCAACATGTTGAGACCATGTCTCTTAATAATAATAATAGTGAAGATTAGGGCGAAGTGTGGTGGCTTATGCCTGTAATCCCAGCATTTCGGGAGGCCAAGGGGGACAGATCACCTGAGGTCAGTAGTTCAAAACCAGCCTGGCCAATACGGCAAAACCCTGTCTCTACTAAAAATGCAAAAATTAGCCTGATGTGGTGGCAGGCGCATGAAATTCCAGCTACTCAGGAGGCTGAGGCAGGAGAATCGCTTGAACTCAGGAGGCAGAGGTTGCAGTGAGCTGGGATCATGCCATTGCACTCTAGCCTGGGCGACAGTGAGACTCCATCTCAAAAAAAAAAAAAAAAAAAGATTATTTGTAAGAATGTCCTATATATTTTTTTTTTATTATATCCATGCCATACCTTTTTTGAAATAACAAACATCAAAATATTTTTGGAAGATCTTGTTTCCCTGGTGGTCCTAAGCATACGCTGTCAGTCTTGTGGGTTACCCTACACTGCAACCCTTAGATTTTGTTTTCAACTGGTTTTATGGAGTTAAATGCATTGATAATCACAAATATGACCTGAATACCAAACAAACCTGATAAAAGAAAATAATATATCACAGGTATACTTATAAGAAGAGTGTTTAGTGGCTTTGTATCAAAAGTATCACATAAACTACCAATTTATGTCTATAAATAAAATATGATAATACCTATTAGTATGATATTGAAAAATAAAGCCAACTGAGGAATTCCTGGTAGATGATAGATAATAAGTAAATGTTTGTGACTGTTGTTGACCTCTAGTTCTGTGGAATCTGAAGCAAATTATTTAGCCTGTCTTAGCTTTAGTTTTCTCTTCTGTAAAACTGAGATATTGGTAATGTCTGTTTTATGAGGTGTTATGAGAATTATATTAGTGAATCTGTAAGACGATTAGAAGCGTGCCTAGAACATACTAAGCACTCATTCAATGTTAGTTCTTATTATTAGAATTATTATTACTTATGTTATTATTGAAGTAGACTTAAAATAGTATATGATGAACATATAATGAGCAAGAACAACTAGCAATCTCTTGGATTATAAATCTTTAAAAAATTTCATGCCTAATGTTTAATTTCCTTTATGACAGTTATTAAAATATGCAAAATCATTTATTGTTTTATTATCCAAAAGAAATTATTCAGCATGAATTACATACAGTGTCCATGCCAGGGAGTGAATTGCTTAATTTTAAAAAGTTAATATATGGTCTGTAAATGTTACATGTTTACAATCTAGATACAGATAAAATAGATATGTGTTTGAAACATTAACTAACAAAACAGACATGCAATTAATTACAAAATTATATTTTATTTAGTATATTTTCTAAAAATTAAAATGAGAGAAGATAAATAGTCAGAGAAGTAGCTAGATGGGGATAAAGCAGAAATGTAAATCTGAATTGGGATAAATGGTTTTGAGTGTAAAGGGCACTCCAGAAGCTGACTAGCAGGCTTGAGTTCAAGAGGCAGTGAGGAAACTGGATTGGAAATAGGACTTTTGTTTAGGTTATGATGATAGATTAATTGAGAAGGATAAAGTAGGGCCAGATTCAGAAAAATTTTGACTATGAAGAATTTGAGTATCATGATTAAACCCAAAAGTTAACCATTAGTCAATTTATTCTTAGTTTTAAAAATATTTCAGTCATTATTTTTATATATACAAACCTAATTAATTATGTATACAACTAAAGTAACCAATACAGCAATAACTTTCACACACTCATATAGCACTATGAAACCATGGGGAATCTTGAATATTAATGGGAAATTAAGACATTAATTTTTTTTTGAAGTTAGAACCCATTTGAACTGGATTTTCACTCCAAGTGATGACTACTTGAACTCTTCTTGACTTCAGAATAACTACAAAGATGGCCAAATCTGACATTTCACTTTCATTATTGTATTAATGTCTTGTATTATTTTTACAAGTCTGTATTATCATAATAAAAAGGAAAGGGAGCAGTTGACTGAGACCATGTGTGAAAACCAATACAGAATCACTGGTTCCAAAAGTCTGGGCTGGTAGTATAGAGAACAAAAACTGGAATAAAGAAAAACTATTTGAAGTATATGATGAGGACCTGGTAAGACTGAGTAAAGAAACTTATAGTGGGTTGTTTACTAAATTTGCTTCGTAAGTGTGAAATTTAAATGCTAGCATTTATAAAGTTATTTCTAAAATTGTGTACTTTTTAAATTACTAATCAATTAATCTTATAGTAAATGCTTCTTGCTTAGGCATTATATGCCTAGGGCACTGATGAGCAATGTGTGGATTGTGTCAGAACTCAAGAGGATATGGTCTAGTTCTTGATTTCTGGGTGAAGTAACTGACACATTACAAAATATTAAATTCTTAGCATTGATGCTAAGTGTCATAGTAACTCCTAGAAGGGAGAGATCAGAGTGGTCAGAATGGTCGAAAACAATTTCTGGAGAGAGTGGAAACTTGATATATACCTTAAAATATTTAAGATATAAATGTATGGAAATGAAATGTGAGAGTCATATTGGGATAGAAAAATCAATAAAAATGTAGGAATGAGTAGGATGTGTTCTGCTATTAGAAGAAATGTATCTCAATTCAAGAAGCATAAACATATTGAATGAGTTCACTGGATTCAGATAATAGAGACACTGAAAACCGGTCAAAAGACTTTGAACCTAGTATTGAAGAATACAGAGAGAGCAGTGATCAAATAAGGAAGACAGTGTTATAAGGAGGTAAGTCTGGCAGTGGTGGACAGACTATTTTGAAAGAGAGGATTGGATGGCAGGGAGAGAATTAAGAGGATATTTGCATAAGCTAGATAAAGGGATGGTCTAGACCACAGAGGAAGAAGAGAAATAGATATTTTCAAGGAAAAAAGTTGGAGAAATTAATAAAGGCCAAAAGAAAAAAAATCTTATCAACATGAAAAGAACTCAGATAATTGGAAAATGGCACAAACTTGGGGAATACGAATGTGAGGGTCACAGAAAATATGCAGCACTGGAGGGAACTGTTGGACATTTACATAAATAAAAAACTATTGTAAATCAGGACTTAAAGTGGAGATGAGTGACCAGTGCTGGAATTAGGAAGTGCAGAACAAACTGAAAAAGATTGGAAAGCCAACACTGTAAAACCTGTTATATTTATGTTTAAATCTGCTTCTTTTGTCAATCAGTTTTGGATGATAAAATCCTGATTTTCAGGACACATTAAGTACATAGTACATCTTTTTGACTTTAAAATAGACATTCCATATTACTATATTAGGAAATGCACACAAAAAGGCATAGGAAAAGAAAATTGTCAAATGTCAAATTCAAACAATTGATTTTTCCTGTTAAATAGTATAAGAGCTAATGTTTATATCGCTGGAGTTCTAACTACTTTATAGATATTAACCCATTTAGTCCTCACAACAACCCTGAGACATATATTGTCTCCATTTTTATGGATATAGAAACAGGCACAAATAATTTAAGTAACTTGCCCAAAGTCACCCTGCAATTAATTAAGTGGCAGAGCTGGGATTCAAAGGCAAGTAGTCTGGCACCATTTTGTTGTCTTAATGACTCCATCATACTTTTTCTGGAACAATGATTGTTAATTATGAAACTTATCTAATTTCTTAACATGTTAACATGTCAACACAAAACAAGATTAATCATAAAAGTTTCAATTATGCAGGATTTAAATTGTATCAAAAACATCAGAATAATTGTTTTTAATTTTATTATTTTTATTCTATGTATGGCTCATACAATGACCAGTTTATCCCAAGATATCATATAACTTCAACAATGTAAAAATCAGCACTCTCAAATGGTTATCAAATCAAATATCATTTTGCGTTAAGATTCTGTTCTACATTAATTTTTCAAAGAAACTAGAAATGCATATTTGTTATTTCACGTTATAAATGTTGACAAAATAGATAATAACATTATATTCTGTCTAATTTGACAACAAGAACAAAATAAAGCCCTACAATAGAGTCTTACATCAAAGTCATCTGCTGATGTTTATGTTTCCAGATTAGTTTTGAGGGGAAGTTTTAGGTCTTTTTCCACATTTGTTTTTAAAATTACCATCATTACTACATTTCACTTCATTTATATCTAATGTTAGCAACATTCATTGAAGAAGAAATAAAAAGTCTAGGAAGATTATTTCAATCCATTGTTTTATACATTCCTTAGTCATAGAGGGCTGTTTTATCTCAGAACAAGTACAGTGCACTGTTTGTAATTATGGAGGCATCTCAGTGGAATTACAAGCACCAAGAGAGAGAAAGCACTGTGATCTGGCTATGATTGAGAAAGATAGACTACTTCAGTGAAAATTCAGTCCCCTTAGAAACTAAAAATATTCTGAGTTTTGAACTAACAGTAAAAATGTAGAGTTAGAGAGGAATTGCTTAATCTTGAAATGACATTCTCTTTCTGAAAAGTACAGATTTCAAGCATTTTTATAAAGAGGACTTTCTTAACATCAAATAACTCCTACAAACACTTATTTTGATGAGTTAAGTGTAAATGAATCAGCCTATGTGGATTACATTTTCTTTGACATGCTTAAAGATTTACATAGCTAGGGGGTGTGTGATGGCCTAAATTATCTGGGGTTTTATTGACCCCAAAGCATTCAAAAGTCAAATTGAGCTTCTCAGGCCACTGGAACTCAACTGCTCTTCCAATGATGATATCTGATGTGAAACCTCAAGAAAATATTTCTATGTTTTCTTAACATAATTATTTTGGAATCAGTTAATGATAGTCATGTAAGCCAAAGTAAACAAACATTTTTTTCTTGATTTTTTAAAATAAAATCTCATGCTGTTTATCTGGTTATGAACAAGACTAGTTTCATTTTGCATGTATTGTTAAACTCTGATTCTCAATGAGAATTTACTTGCTTTTTCAGAATGTAGTTAGAGTCAAGGGTGATGAGGTCCACAGGGAAGTGTGCAGGTGGAGAACCAGGAAATTATACCCTTGAGAAGCTTTGGGGTTTTTAATCATTGAGATCTGACCCATAATGACTGATGAAAACATTCTGCTCCTCACTAGTGACTTGCAGATGGTGGAGCTAGTTTAAACTCATTTTAACTTCTTTCTTCCTTAAGTTATCGAACATGTGCATGTATGAATATGTGTATATGGATATAGGATTTAAACAGTGAGAAAAAACCTCATTTCTGCTATTCATGACATCTAAGACGCTAGGTGAGATTTTCCATGCATAAAGGTATCCTACAAAAGCATTTCACCATTCAGATGAAATCAAAAGCTTATGCTGTATCATTTACCACTATCCCAACTGCCTGTACACACACACACACACACACACACACACACACACACATTTCCGAATAACTTTTGGCAGTGTTCATTAATATTGGCTTGGTGACTGAAACAACTAACTTTTCCTCACCTATAATATGTACATGTAATACATATATTCCAGTGTGAATGTCAGTATACACACATATATTCGGTTGGTGGAAAAGTATTGTGGTTTTTTCCATTCCTTTCAATGACTGAGAAAGGATATCAGACCAAAAAATTATGTAATTATGAATCATAAATGGCATTTACTCTGTTATCTTATGATTTGTAAGGTGCTTTGTGCATACAGCTGATGATAGAAGAGACACAGACCTGGCAAGCTGAGAAAAGTCAGAGATATCTTTCCTATATTCCCCCACACTAAGTAATCTGTGTTTACATAATTCATTTTTGTTTGAGAGGGGCAGTGACTCCCATCCTCCCTCCTTTTATCCCCATTGGCTTAAAAAATTCTTAAGGTCTTTTGAATTAACCAGAAAATTTAGCTCAGTTGAAATTAAAACTGTATGATCATATTAACAGTGAGATCACTATCACTATCATAATGCTTAAATAGAAATTGTGCTCATAAAATTTTAATTTTTGTTTCATTACAAAATAATGAGCTTCATATTAATGTGTTATTGTTTGGTCTATCTTCTAGAATAAAGAATCTTGCTGTGGAAGAAAACACTTGAATGTAGTTTTAAAATCTTGTTAGAATGTAGTTTTAAAATCTTGTAGAAAAACCTTAAATTATTTATCTTAAAAAACAGGAGAAAAATAGCATGGTTATTAACGAAGATTTGGGACTGGCATATCTTGTAAGGACAGCATAAATAGATCTGATTGTTATATAATTTGTGACATTAATACTTTGCTTAGGCCGGGCACGGTGGCTCATGCCTGTAATCCCAGCTCTTTGGGAGGCCGAGGTGGGGGGGCAGATCACGAGGTCAGGAGATCGAGACCATCCTGGCTAACATGGTGAAACCCCGTCTCTACTAAAAATACAAAAAATTAGCTGGGCGTGGTGGTGGGCCCCTGTAGTCCCAGCTACTCGGGATGCTGAGGCAGGAGAATGGCGTGAACCCAGGAGGCGGAGCTTGCAGTGAGCTGAGATCCTGCCACTGCACTCCAGCCTGGGTGACAGAGTGAGACTCTGTCTCAAAAAAAAAAACAAACAAACAAAAAAAACTTTGCTTAAATCTTTTTAAAATTATACTATATGTTAAATGCATACAGTAATACAGGTATAAGTAATTTAATGAAAATTCTCTATTATGACAATTCATATTCTTACATAAATATTTTAAGCACTTGTTAATATATTTTATACAGGTAAAATATGTATCTATGTATATGTTCATATATGTGTCTGTGTATATATGACACTTGGAATGTTCACAGGTAAAAGACAAGTTCTGTAAAGATAAATCATAATTTTCCATAAGTGTATCTCTATAATGAAGTAAAAATATATATTTCACTTATATATTAAGTGTAGACATTTATTAATAATATAGATGTTAGACCCTAGAAATATGCCAATAGCATTTGCAAATTACTTATCTCAGAAATTACCATCTGGCCATATGTCTCTAAAATTATAAATATGTTAGTTTGTATGAATGGATAAATTCATTTTAGCCACCTTCGTTGTTTTCAATATTTTTAATTAAAATTTTAAATACCTGGTGGTTTTATTATATTTTTACATATGTTGACACTTTTAATATTCTTTATGTCATTGAAGAAGTAGAGTTACTCTCTCTTTAGAAATACAACCGATGCTAAAGTATATCATATTTGAGCTATAACTATTCCACTTACTCTTTTCCTCTCTCCCCTCTTTCTGAATATACATTTATTTGAAATCTACAAGTTTTATTTTTTAATGTTTGAGTCAAGCAAATTGCATTCTATCCACACTCAATATAGTAGGGTAAAGGTGGGAAGGGGTTATACTAAAATGACAGCCTAGTAGTCCTGGGCATGTCCTGGGATTGCTAATGGTCCAGGCTGATCTGACACATAGCAGTATCTACCTATTTTCCATTTTGTTCTTACAGGCCATGTTAATCTAGCACAATCAGGGCCTGTTGATCAACCAGATAACATTATCTTGATACTTAATATTGTGTAGTGAGGGAAATCTCTGACTTATTCTATTGTATTTTCAGGAAAGAAGGTCAGATGTGTTATGTTTGAGTGGAGGACTAAATTCAGTACTTTTGAATCTCTGTAGATTTTGAATATTGAAGGCCCTGGCAAATTCTGAGCATTGCCCCAAACCAAAGGGTGAATTATATTGTTAAGAAAATGCATCCTTTAAGCAGACGTATTTTAAAAGAGGAATGGGCTCTGAAATTGCTGATACATTTCTTTTCTAATAGTAGTTAGTGCTAAGCCTTGAGAATGAAAGGGCATCAGTTATAACCAGATTTCTATGGTGTAAATGGAAGAGAGGCAAAATCACAAAATTCAGTGAGTTTGCCTGGGGATCTAATAATATTGAATCATCCTCACTTCTCAAACAATCTGGATTGCTTTAACTTCTTGTGCCTGGTCTTTCTATGTCACAGCAGACCAATGGGAAGGCCAATAATGCAGCGGCCGTGGCCAATTTTATTTTTTAATTTTAAATTTTTATTTATTTTTTATTCTTATACTTTAAGTTCTACGGTACATGTGCACAACGTGCAGGTTTGTTACATATGTATACATGTGCCGTGTTGGTGTGTTGCACCTATTAACTCGTCATTCACATTAGGTATATCTCCTAATGCTATCCTTCCTCCCTCCCCTGACCCCACCACAGGAACTGTGGCCGATTTC
This sequence comes from Symphalangus syndactylus, assembly GCF_028878055.3. NCBI lineage: Eukaryota > Metazoa > Chordata > Mammalia > Primates > Hylobatidae > Symphalangus > Symphalangus syndactylus. The sequence continues at coordinate 62,557,250 of NC_072426.2, forward strand.
TTTGTTTAGAGTCCCAACTGGTTATAAAACCTTGCTTATTCCTTGGAGATAGACCAGAACCATGGGTCCAATTTTACATGGGTTAGGTGGCACAAGTACCTCTTCAGTTGCATGGTCTTTACAAGCTGCAACTGATCAATGTTTTGATTTATTGACTTTGGGACAACCTTGTAACAGCAGTAGCAGCCCTCACAATCACATGGCTTGACTGCTATTATGACCTCCTAAGAAGACTCTCAGCAGATTGTGTGGGATGCAGCAGTACAACCCCTAAGCAGTGTGAGTAACCAAGATAAAACTTTATATCTCTCTTTTCCAGCTTGATTTAGGCTCTGTGTGGTCAGTTGGCTTTGTAGATTTTTAATGAGGAGCAAACACTGTTTTGGAGCAGCAGAGCTGAGGAGCAGGGGACTGGTAGAAGATGTTATTTTTGGCAGAAATGGTGGCATGGTAAGGCATAACAGTTGGTAGGAGTACACTTACTGTGAAAAAAAGAGTGTCTACTAACTGGAAAACTCATAATTGTGTTGGTGAAACTTCAGTCAACAGCTCTGATTTGAAAGCCATTGATCTTGCAAATTACTTAGTCTGGAGTTATTGCCTCTAAGAATCTAAAAAATTCCTGTGCAGAAAATAATAATATTAGTATTTCCTTAGCATCTCTATTGAATTTTTGCTTTTTATCACTAAAGTTAACTGTTTATTTATGCATCCATTTCTTTGTTCATATTTCATCACTGAGTATTTGTTAGGGACTTTCTATTTGCCCTTCTGATGATAAAAAAGTTAGTTAAACATATCTCCTATCCTTTAACACTTTACAAAGGAAAACACCTGTAAATAACTGTGCCAACGAGATGCATATATAAGGTATTAAGAGAGTTTAGATGAGAAAAGGGATTTTTTTAAATCTATCTAGAAGGATTAAGAAAAGCTTCAATATTGAGATAACACCTGATTTTAGCCTTGAATGATGAGTCAAATTTAGAAACTGAAACATGGGAAAAATACATATCAATTGGAAAAAACAGCCTGAGTAAAGGCAAGCATAGTGTACCAAAGCTTGATAGTTCTTCACTTTTACTAGAATGTCTAAGGTGAACGTTGGGAGGTAAGATCCAGGAAGTGAGTTGGAGCTTTATCTTGGTGGATCTTAAAAGCTAGTTGAAAAAATAGTTAGGTTTTACTTTAGGAAGTAGGAAGTTTCAAAAATTTTTAAACAAATACATTTAGGGAGCTCAATCTTGTAAAAGCACTTTAGACTATCTTTGTTTATTAGTAGTATTTATACTCTGCCTATTACTGAATATATTTTGATTTTTATCCTTACGTATATGGGCATATAATGTAATAAACTATTCTTTTAAAGAAGTTACCACTGAAAAGGAATTTGAGATAACATGGGCAGAAATGGTAATGAAATTTATATTTTTCTTGTATTTATACATAGTTTTTGCTAAGAAAATTAATACTACAAGAAAGATGTGGTGAGGTAGACAATAATAAGGTAATAATAAGATAATAAGAACATATGTTCTGTTATTAAATAAAAGGCTTTTGTTTTCTTGATTGTAAAGTGATGGTTTGTGTGGGTGTGTGTATGCATATATGTGTAGATATGTATGTGTGTAATATATGTATATACGTTTATAGAGAATATATAAACTTGGAAGGATTAGATATATGTGTGTATATAGACACATACACACACACATACACACATATCCTTATAAGTTTGAATCAAAATTTCAGAGAAATATTCAAACTTTGTAAGCAAATATGAAATTTGTAAGCATTTTAAAGTTCTTCAGAAATATTCAGTTATTCATATATTAAGGATAGGCCATTTGGAAATCATTTTCATTTTTTTGTCTATCAGAGCCTACAAGAATCACTCAGGTAATGCTTTGCTACTCCATATCCAGTCAACAGTTCTTTAGAGTAAATCACTGCATTTGTCTAAGAAATTTGCTATAATTCACAACTGTCATTATTCAGGCCAGAATTCTTGCTAATCCATGTGAGTCCACTTTATATTTTTCCCCTAAAGTGAAGGCAATATTTATTAAAACATAAAATCTCACAGAATTAAGAAAATGTCATAAAACCACTTGCTAGTTTTTATGAAGGCAGGAACTTAATCTTACATTTATCAGAAAAAGGAATAGGTCATGAAACACCCTGACCCTTAGCCTAGCATTCTACTTGTAAACTTACTCATTTAAATGTGATTGAGAAGAAAGAATGTAATCTCTTAAAGAATATTTTGCTTATCAGCTCACATTGCTAGAGTGCAGTCGACTCTTTCCTGTCCAACTTTTGAACATAATAAAGTATCTTTAGGAACCACATTGCTGAATGCCTTTTACACTTTACTTTTCTATTGATAAATGCATGATGAGCATCCTGAAAAATATCTTTTGTGCCAACTCATTGTAATTACTCTAAAATGAAACAGAGTATTTAAATTATTTAATAAGAATTATGCACTAAGAAAAAGAATGTTTTAACAAGAAAGTCTATCAGCTATTATTGTTGTAGCAACCGAAGGGTACCAGGAAAAAAACAAAAATATGTGCTTTAAATCTTTTTGCCATATCTTATTTTCTTCTCCCAGATGAGCCTTGAAACAATTATCTTTGAATAGATGTAAAACTCAATTTAAAAAATTAGTAACTTTTTGGATATTGCCACTGATCCCACAGAAATACAAACTACCATCAGAGAATACTATAAACACCTCTACACAAATAAACTAGAAAATCTAGAGGAAGTGGATAAATTCCTGGACACGTAAATCCTCCTAAGACTAAACCAGGAAGAAGTCGAATTCCTGAATAGACCAATAACAAGTTCTGAAATTGAGGCAGTAATTAATAGCCTGCCAACCAAAAAAAGCCCAGGACTGGATGGATTCACAACTGAATTCTACTAGAGGTACAAAAAGGAGGTGTTACCATTTTTTCTGAAAGTATTATGAACAATAGAAAAATAGGGACTCTTCCATAACTCATTTTATGAAGCCAGAATCATCCTGATACCAAAGCCTGGAAGAGACACAACAAAAAAAGAAAATTTCAGGCCAATATCCCTGATGAACATCGATGTGAAAATCCTCAATAAAATACTGGCAAACGAAATCCAGCAGCACATCAAAAAACTTATCCACCATGATCAAGCCAGCTTCATACCTAGGTTGCAAGGCTGGTTCAACATACGCAAATCAATAAATGTAATCCATCACATAAACAGAGCCAATGACAAAAACCACGTGATTATCTCAATAGATGCAGAAAAGGCCTTTGATAAAATTCAACACCTCTTCTTGCTAAAAACTCTCAATAAACTAGGTATTGATGGAGTGTATCTCAAAATAATAAGAGGTATTTATGACAAATCCACAGTCAATATCATACTGAATGGGCAAAAGCTGGAAGCGTTCCCTTTGAAAACTGGCACAAGACAAGGATGCCCTTTTTCACCACTCCTATCCAACATAGTGCTGGAAGTTCTGGCCAGGGCAATCAGACAAGAGAAATAAAGGTATTCAAATAGGAAGAGAGGAAGTCAAATTGTCTCTGTTTGCCGATTACATGATTGTATATTTAGAAAACCCCGTCGTCTCAGCCCCAAATTTCCTTAAGCTGATAAGCAACTTCAGCAAAGTCTCAGGATACAAGATCAGTGTGCAAAAATCACAAGCATTACTATACACCAATAATAGACAAACAGAGCAAAATCATGAGTGAAATCCCATTCACAATTGCTAAAAAGAAAAGAAAGTACCTTGAAATACAACTTACAAGAGACGTGAAGGAACTCTTCAAGGAGAACTACAAGCCACTGCTCAAGAAAATAAGAGGACACAAACAAATGGAAAAACATTCCACGCTTGTGGATAGAAAGAATAAAATATCATGAATATGGCTATACTGCCCAAAGTAATTTATAGATTCAGTGCTATCCCCATCAAGCTACCATTGACTTTCTTCACAGAACTAGAAAAAACGACTTTAAATTTCATATGGTACCGCAATGAGCTCACATAGCCAAGACAATCCTAAGGAAAAAGAACAAAATTGGAGGCATCATGCTACCTGACTTCAAACTATATACTGCAAGTCTACAGTAACCAAAGGAGCATGGTACTGGTACCAAAACAGATATATAGACCAATGGAACAGAACAGAGGCCTCAGAAATAACACTACACATCTGTAACCATCTGTTCTTTGACAAATGTGACAAAAGCAAGCAATGGGGGAAGGACTCCCTCTTTAATAAATGGTGCTGGGAAAACTGGCTAGCCATAAGCAGAAAACAGAAATTGGACCCATTCCTTATACCATATACAAAAATTAACTCAAGATGAATTAAAGACTTAAATGTAAAACCTAAAACCATAAAAACCCTAGAAGAAAACCTAGGCAATACTATTCAGGATATAAGTGTGAGCAAAGACTTCATGCCTAAAACACCAGACGCAATGGCAAGAAAAGCCAAAATAGACAAATGGGATCTAATTAAACTCAAGAGCTTCTGCACAGCACAAGAAACTATCATCAGAGTGAATAGGCAACCTACAGAATGGGAGAAAATTTTTGCAATCTATCCATTTGACAAAGGGCTAATATCCAGAATCTATAAGGAACTTAAACTTACAAGAAAAAAACAACCCCATCAGAAAGTGGGCAAAGGATATCAACAGACACTTCTCAAGAAGTTTGTGCAGCCAACAAACATATGAAAAAAATCTCATCATTACTGGTCATTAGAGAAATGCAAATCAAAACCACAGTGAAATACCATCTCACACCAGTTAGAATGGTGATCATTAAAAAGTCAGGAAACAACAGATGCTGGAGAGGATGTGGAGAAATAGGAACACTTTACGCTGTTGGTGGGAGTGTAAATTAGTTCAATGATTATGGAAAACAGTGTGGCGATTGATTCCTCAAGGATCTAGAACCAGAAATACCAGAAATGACCCAGCAATCCCATTACTGGGTATATACCCAAAGGATTATAAATCATTCTAGTATAAGGACATATGCACACATATGTTTATTGAAGCACAATTCACAATAGCAAAGACTTGGAACCAACCCAAATGCCCATCAACGATAGACTGGATAAAGAAAATGTGGCACATAAACACCATGGAATACTATGCAGCCATAAAAAAGGATGAGTTCATGTCTTTTGCAGGGACATGGATGAAGCTGGAAACCATCATTCTTAGCAAACTAACACAGGAACAGAAAACCAAACACCACAAGTTCTCACTCGTAAGTGGGAGGGAACAATGAGAACACGTGGACACAGGGAGGGGAACATTACACACTGAGGCCTGTCAGGGAGTGGGGGACAAGGGGAGGGAGAGCATTAGGTCAAATACCTAGTGCATGAGGGGCTTAAAACCTAGATAACAGGTTGATGGGTGCAGCAAACCACCATGGCATATACATACCTATGTAACAAACCGCACATTCTGCACATGTATCCCTGAACTTAAAGTATAATAAATAAAAAATAGAAAAATATTAGTAACTTTTAAAATTTAATAAGTATTTAAAATATCTCTGATATTTTGATTTAAAATAGCCTCTCATTATTTCATTTGGTGCAAGTAGTTTTTTCTCCAAAATATCTATAAAAATACAGAAAAATACAAAAATTTACAATATTCTAAATTAGAGTAGAAAGTCAACTTAATGTGAACATTTAGAAGAAATTATTCCCAACCATAAGGTCCTTTGTATTAGAGCAGCAGTGCCGCCTGCCCCTCCACCTTGCTTCCCGCCTCATTAGCAAACACTGGACTTTTGGCAATATCTGGAGACGTTGTTTTTTTACAACTGTGATGGAGATATTTACTAGCATCTAATGAATAGAGGCCAGAGATGCTGCTAAACATCTTAAAATGCACAGGAAGCCTCAAACATAAAAAAACAATTATCTGGTTCAAAATGTCAACCGTGCTGGGATTGAGAAACCTTGTATTAGAGCAAAAATGAAAATAACTGGACTATCCTTATAATGCCCATAGTGACTTTGTCATACTGAAGTGATAGTTTTGTTTCCCTCTCCACTGATGGTTCACTGATTCAGGAATATAAGACTATATCAAGATGAGAGAAAGAAAAATATTCCAAGAATTGCAGTAGTAATCTAGAAGCCAGAAAAAAGGATTATTATCTTTAGTGTGGTGAGCAAAAATAACTTTCAACTTAGAATTCATTACATAGTATATATTTCTTTGGATAGGACAAGGGTGACTTAAAGATAGTTTTGAATCAATAAGATTGAGACTTTACAACCAAGGGTATCTCATTAAGAAAAAAATTTAAAGATATATTTAATATAATACATGTTTAATGTTACCAGATGATAGTCTGGATGCAAGGAGAAATAATTTTAAAAAGTGAGAAAAGTATTAGTCAACTTTGACTTTTTAAACTAATAATTTTAAGGTTAAACTTAATTATGAGAAGAGTGAATATACATATAGAATTGTGTTTGATTTTTCACAAGGAGGGTACTACATTGATTAATTTTAGATCTTGATAACTAAAATCAGCATTTTCACTGATTACAAAACTACTAAAAAAAAATGGAGGGTATGGCTTCTAGTAAGCTGATGAAGCCATATTAGTAAGAGTTTAAAAAGATGTTTAAAATTTTAAAAGCATGTCTGGTAATAAAGAGAGAAAAGAATAATTATTAAAAGATGTATTTACCAGGGAAACGTAAGTTTTAATCTCCAATGCAATAAGTAACATAGCCTTAAAACAATAAAGCAAAAATAATAGCACTACAAAGAAAAATATAAAAGTTCATAATCATTGTGGAGAAATTTAAAAATGCCTATCTCAAAATTAGATAGATCAAGCAAACAAAAGTTTCAAATAATAGCATAGAAGTTTCAGTCAACAAAACAAGTTAGATCTAAGTAAGTCACATAAACCTTTTCATTCAAAAACTGCAAAGTGCATATTATTTTTAAACACATACTGTACTAAACTTTGAACATATACTGGGCTATAAAGTAAAACTCAGCAATCATCATGGCAATAATGTTCTCTAACAACAAAGCAATTAAGCTGAAAATAAACAACAAAAAACACATAAAACTAAGCAGAAACATGCCAAATTAAAAAATTTAGGAAGACATTATAAACTAGCAAATAGCTTTAAAAAATCATACTGGTGAAAAATGCTTAGAATGAAACAATAATGAAAACCCTACATTTTAAAACTTGTGATACACAGGTGAAAATTTTTAGAACTTGGTAGAATAAAACATATATAGCATGAATCCTTATAATAGAACGAAAAACATTAATTTTCTAAGTAACCATCTTACAAAGTTCAGAACAGGAAAACAGAAGAATTATCATCCAAACTAAATTAGGAGGAAATAAATTATAGATATAAAATAATAAGTAAAAGAAATTAATGATAAACTAATATATGGTGAAAAAGATGAAAAAAGCAAATATGGATGCTTGAAAAAAATCTAATAAAATTGACAAACCACTAGCAAGGTTGATCAAGACATGAAGGATGGAGGCATAAATACATGATTTTAGCAAAGTAAAAGAGAACATAACTACAACTGCATTTGTAGTGAGTAAGAGGTCATGTAATGTATACAGTTATGAGTCCAGATCCCCTGATCAGATTGGGTGTGTTTATATCTAAACTCCACAACTTATTAACAGTGTCGTCATAGTCAAGTTAGTTGATCTTTCTCTGGTTCATTTACACCACCTATAAAAAAGGGAAAATAACAGAATCTGTATCAATAAATAGTGTTGAGATTAAATAAGTTAACATATGGTAATGGTAGCAGTTAGAACAGCATAGCACATAGTAAATGGTATATAAGTATTTTGTTATATATCTATATTATATGTGCATTGTATCATCATCAGTAATACCAATTTTTGAATAGCTTTGTGCAAATAAAATTCAAAACTTAAATAAAATGGGCAAATTCCTAGAAAAAAAGATTACATAAAAACTTTAAAAGACATAGAAAACCAATTAAATAAATCAAATAACATTTAAATAATCAAATAAGAGTTAAAAAGCATCATCTCAAAAAACTTTCCATAAAGCTGCTTTCACCAATAAAAGATACTTCTGCCAATAAAATATACCAATTATTCAATCAGCAAATTTATCAAATCTTACACAAAATGTTCTACATTGTAGAAAAAGTAGAAACACTCCTTATTTTATGAACATAGTCTAACTTTGGTCCTCAGAACTGATATGGATAGTATAGACAAGGAAACTTAAAGACTACATTCACTTGGAAACAGAAAAAGAAATTTAAAAGAAAATCAAATTGAAGCTAGCATTATATAAAAATAATAAATCATGATCAAGATGATACCACTTCAGGGTTTTTAACAATAGAAAATTCTCCTAGCATAATCTATCATAATGCTAAAGGAGACAAAAAGCTTTCCCTGTGGCTCTCAACCACATTGTGGTCTGGATAGACTACAATGTGCATCTGAACTAGGAATCACAAGCCCTGGAAGAAGGGTGTGATAGAGTAACAGGTTGTGTGCCTATCTATCTATGATGGGGAGCTGGTAGAGCCCCCTCACCTCCCTCCCACCACAGACACCTCAGCACACTTCACCAGGAGTTCCTCCCAGACACCCTCATTAGGACTGGTATGTGGACTTGCCATTGGGATATTTGTGGCTAAGCCAGGGGTTCTAGCTCTACCCACCTATGTCCTCTCCCACAGAAAAGGAAGGTCAGGCTACCAGGCACCCCACTGTCCAATGCTTCACCTGAAACAACAGAGAGCACCTCATAGTAAACAAAGATCAAGTCCATATGCACCTGCTTGTGCAGTATCTGGCTCTTACCTATAAACACCATCTTCTGGCCCAGAGGCCAAACCACACAGCTCAATAGAAAACCTGTTGAAAGAAATACATAGGACTATAGAAACAAAGCAAAAAAACCCCTGCCCAACACAACCTTTTCGAGATGAGAAGGAATCAGAAAAGAATTCTGCCTCATGAAAAATAAATGTTGCGACATCACCAAAGTCTTACTCTGACTCCCAACAAAGGTCCATAGCCAAAATGGAGGCATAGAGATGACAGATGGAGAATTCAATGCATGGATTGCAGGAAAACTCAATAAGATCCAAGATAAGATTGAAAATCAACACAAAGAAATTTGTAAAGCAATCCAGGAAATAAAAGAAGTAAACATCTTTAAACGATCAATCAGAGCTACTGAAACTGAAAAGCTCCGGTAAGGAATTTCAAAATACAATTGTAAGCTTTATTAATAGACTAGACCAAGCAGAAGAAAGAATTTCAGAGTTTGAAGATTGTCTTTTGAACTAATCCAGTCAGACAAAAAAACATAATTTTTTAAAAAATGAACAAAGTCTCAGAGAAATATGGGATTGTGCAAAGTGACCAAAGCTATGAATTATTGGCATTCCTGAGAGAGAAGGAGAAAAAAATAAACAACCTGGAAAGTGTATTTGAGTAAATAATTCCAGAAAATCCGTAATATTGCTAGAGAGGTAGACATCCAGATAAAAGTAATCTAGAGAACACCTGCCAGATACTATACAAAATGAACATCACCAAGGCATATAGTCACCAGACTGTGTAAGGTCAATGGTAAAAAAAAAATCTGAAAGGCAGCTAGAGAAAAAGATCAGATCACATACAAAGAGAACCCCATCAGGTTAACAGTGGGCTTATCAGCAGAAATCTACAAGTCAGAAGACACTGGTAGCCTATTTTCAGCATTCTCAAAGAAAAGAAACTCCAACAAAGAATTTCCTACCCTGCCAAACTAAGCTTCCTAAGTGAAGGAGAAATAAAATCTTTTTTAGACAAATAATCACTAAGGAAATTTATTACCACTAAACTAGCCTTACAAGAGATCCTTAAGGGAGTTCTAAACATGACGATGGAAGAACAATATCTGCTACCACAAAACCACAACTAAGTACATATCCCACAGATCCTTTAAAGCAACACCCAATAGAAAGTGCAAAATAACAAGCTTAACAATTATATGATAGAATCAAAGCCTCACATATCAATATTAACCCTGAATGTAAATGGCCTTAATGCCCACTTTAAAGAATTGAGTAGCAAGTTGGATTAAAAAAAAAAAAAAAACACAAAAAATACCATGACCCATCCCTCTACTGTCTTCAAGAAAACCATCTCACATGTAACAATACCCATAGGCTCAAAGTAAAGTATTGGAGAAAAATCTGTCACTCAAATGGAAAACAAAAACGAGCAGAGGTTGCTCTTCTTATATCAGGTAAAGCACACTTTAAATCAAGAGTAAAGGGACAAAAAGTAGTACTAAATAATGATAAAGGCTTCAACCCAACAAAATGATTTCGCTATACTAAATACATATACACCTAACAGTGGAGCACCCAGATTCATAAAACAAGTATTCCTAGACCTATGGAAAGACTTAGTCACAAAATAATAGTGGGGGACTGCAAAACCCCACTGACAGTTATTAGACAAATTATCAAGGAAGAAAACTTACAAGCCCTGGACCTAAATTTGACGGCTGATCAATTGGATCTAATAAATATCTCCAGAATACTCCACCCATTAACCACAGAATACACATTCTTCTCATCTGCATATGGAATATACTCTAAGATTGACCACATGCTCAGCCATAAAGCAAGTCTTAATTCAAATTAATCAAAGTCATACCAACCATACCTTCAGACCACTGTACAATAAAATTATAAATCAGTACCAAGAAAATTCCTCAAAACCACAAAATATATGGAAATTAAACAACTTACTCCTGAATGACTTTTGAGTAAACAACAAAATTAAGGCAGAAGTTTAAAAAATTATTTAAAATAAATGAAAACCAAAATCTCTGGGATATAGTTAAAGCAGTGTTAAGAGGAAAGTTTATAGCATTAAGTGCCTACATCAAGAAGTTAGAAACTGGGAACTTACTGGAATGCAAAAAAAAAAAAAAACAAACAAACAAACAAAAAAAACCACCTCAGAATGATCTCTAATTAACAATCTAATACCATACCTAGAGGAACTAGAAAAACAAGAACAAACTAACCCCAAAACAGGCAGAAAGAAAGAAACAACCAAAATTAGAGTAGAACTGAATGAAATTGAGACCCCCCCCAAATCCATAAAATGATCATCAAAAACAACAACTGGTTATTTAAAAAAATCAATAGACTGATAACTGCCATCTAGATTAACAACAACAAAAAGGAACAAAATAAGCACATTCAGAAAGGACAAAGTTTACATTACAACTGATCCCACAGAAATATAAAGATCCTCAGAGCCCATTATGTGAACATGTCTATGCACACAAACTAGAAAATCTATAGGAAATGGATAAATGCTTGGAAACCCACAACTTCCCAAGAGTAAGCAGGAAGAAATCAAAACCCTGAGCAGACCAATATCAGGATCTGAAACTGAATCAGTAAAAAAACTAGCAACAGGAAAGAATCCTGGATCAGTTGTATTCACAGCCAAACTGCACCAGACAAAGAAGAGCTTGTATCAATCCCACTGAAACTATTTTTAAAAATAGAGAATGGACTCCTCCCTAACCTGTTCTATGAAGCCAGCATCACTCTAATACCAAAATCTGGCAAATATTCAACAAAAAAAGAGAACTACTGGTCAATATCTCTGCTCAACATAGATGCAAAAATCCTCAACAAAATATAAGCAAACCAAATCCAGCAGTACATCAAAAAGTTAATTCACCGTAATCAATTAAGCTCCTGGGATTCAAGGCTGGTTCATCATACACAAATCAATAAACACGTTTCACCAAATAAACAGAATTAGAAGCCAAAATCATATTATCATTTCAATAGATACAGAAAAACTTTTTATAACATCCACATCCCTTCATAATAAAAACCCTCATCAAACTCAGCATCAAAGGAACATAAAACAATATGAATCATCTAGGATAAACTCACAGCCAACGTCATACAGAATAGGCAAAAACTGGAAGCATTCTCCTTAAGAACTAGAATAAGACAAGGATGCCCACTTCCACCACTCCTATTCAACATAGTATTAGAAGTCCTATCCAAAGCAACCAGGCAAGAGAAAAAAATATAAGGCATTCAAATAGGAAAAGAAGTCAAATTATTTTTATGTTGATGATATGACACTATGCCTAGAAATCCCTAAAGACTCCATGGAAAGGCTTCTAGAGCTGATAAACGACTTCAAAAAAGTTTCAGTATACAAAATCAGTGTTCAAAAATTAGTAGCGTTTCTATACATCAATAACATTTCAAGCTGAGAACCAAATCAAAACACAATCCTATTTTCAGTAGCCACAATAGAAATAAAATATTTTGGAGTACATCTAACCAAGAATGTGAAGGGTCTCTACAAGGAGAGCTATAAGACTCTGGTGAAATAAATGATAGGTCATACAAACAAATAGAAAAACATCCCATGCTCACAGATCAGAATAATCAATATCATTAAAATGGCCATAATGCCCAAAGCACTCTACAATTCAACACTATTCTTATGAAACCACCAATGTTATTTTTCACAGAATTAGGGAAAAACTATTCTAAAATTCACACGGAAGCAAAAAAGATAACGAATAGCCAAAGCAATTCTAAGCAAAAAGAACAAAGCCGGGGGCACTACACTAATTGACTTCAAACTAAACTATAAGGTTACTGTGATGGTTAATATTAGGCGTCAACCTGATTGGATTGAAGGATGCATAGACCTGGTAAAGTATTGTTTCTAGTGTGTCTGTAAGAATGTTGCTAGAGGAGATTGACATTCGGGTCGGCAGACTGGGAAGGGATGACTCACCCTCAATGTGTATGGGCACCATGCAATCTGCTGCCAGCGTGGCTAGAACAGAGCAGGTGGAGAAGGTGGGATAACCTGGCTTGCTGAATTTTCTGGTTTCCTTCTTTTTCCCGTGCTGGATGCTTCCTTCTGCGCCTCCTGCCCTTGAAGATCAGACTTCTGGTTCTTCAGCCCTTGGACTCAGACTTGCCAGAGTCTTACCTGGGCCTTTTGGGCCTTCTGTCACAGACTGAAGGCTGCACCGTCAACTTCCCTGGTTTTGAGGCTTTCAGAGTCCGACTGAGCCACTACAGGCTTCTCTCTTCCCCAGCTTGCAGGTAGCCTATTGTGGAACTTCACCTAGTAATCATGTGAGCCAATTCTCTCTAATAAACTCCCTTTCATATATACATGTATTCTATTACTTCCATCCCTCTGGAGAACCTTAATACAGTTACTGTAACCAAAACAGCATGGTACTGGTACAAAAACACACAAAACAAAGGAACAAGATGGAAAACCCAGAAATAAAGCCACACAACTATAACCATCTGATCTTTGACAAGGGTGACAAAAACAAGCAATGGGAAAAGGACCCCCTATTCAATAATTGGTGCTGAGAAAACAGGCTACTCATATGGGGAAGAATAAAGCTGTATCCTTACATTTTACTATAGACAAAAATTAACTCAAGATGGGTTAAAAATTTAACTATAAAATCTCAAACTATAAAAATTTTAGAAAAAAATCCTAGAAAATACCCTTCTTGACATTGGCCTTGACAAAGAATTTTTGGCTAAGTCGTCAAAAGAAATTGCAAGAAAAACAAAAATTGACAGCTGGAAACTAGTTAAACTAAAGAGCTTCTGCACATCAAAAGAAACTATCCACACAGTAAATACACAACCTACAGAATGAGAGAAAATATTTGAAACTATGCATTTGACCAAGGTCTAGTATTCAGAATTTATAAGGAATTTAAACAATTAAACAGAAAAACAAATCACCTCATTAAAAATGGGCAAAAGACATGAACAGACACTTCTCAAAGGAGGCATATATGCAGCCAACAAATATATTTAAAAAATGCTGAATGTCAGTAGTCATTAGAGAAATGCAAATCAAAACTACAAGGAGATAACATCTCACAACAGTCAGAAGGGCTATTATTAAAATGACAATAACCAATATTGTCAAAGGTTGTGGAGAAAAGGGGATTCTTATATACTGTTAGTGGGAATGTAAATTAGTTCAGCCATTGTGGAAAGCAGGTTGGGTATTTCTCAAAGAACTTAAAAACAGAGCTACCATTTGAACCAGCAACCCTATTACTGGGTATGCCCACCCCCTGCCACAAAATAAATTGTTCCACCAAAAAGACACATGCACTCACACTTATATATTTATATCAGCACTATTCACAATAGCAAAGACATGGAATCAACCTCGATGTCCATCAACAATGGACTGGATAAAGAAAATGTGGTACATGTACACCATGGAATACTATGGAGCCATAAAAAAAATGAAGTAATGTCCTTTGCAGCAAATGGATGCAGCTGGAGGCCAATATCCTAAGCAAATTAACACAAGGAAAGGAAACCAAATACCACATGTTCTCGCTTATAAGTGGAAGCTAAACATGGACGACACATGGACATAAACATGGGAACAACAGACACTGGACACTGGGGGTACTCGGGGGAAGGGAGGAAAGGGGCAAAAGTTGAAAAACTACCTATTGGGTACTATGCTCACTACCAAAGTGATAGGGTCATTTGTGCACCAAATCTCAGTGCACCAAACATCAGTTACACACAATTTGCCATGTAACAAACTTGCACATGTACCCCCTGAATCCTGAACCTTCCTTTGAGAAGGGGGGAAGCCACTTCTCTTCATTGAAACACACAGACCAGAACTGTATGTGGTGGCGGGAGGCAGGGAAAAGGGGAGGAAGCCACAAATCGAAATTTGGGAGAAGATATTTGCAAAATCCAATTCCAGTAAGGTTTAATATCCTAAAAATTTTTTAAAATACTGTGAATCAAGAAGAATAACAAAAAGAAGCAAGCAAGAAAATAGGCAAAATAAATGATTGGGGGTTTTATAGAAAAGGAAATAAAAGTGGCTCATGAAAAGCTGAGAAAGTGCTCAACTTCATTTGTAATCAGGGCACAGTGAGGATAAATCAAAGGGTTGATTTTTTTTTTTAATTCACAAATTCTGCCATAGAAGAAAGTATCTCAGACAAGGGTGAACTTGGGACTGGAAATCCTAGGGCATTTCGGTAGAAATGAGGAATTATGAAGAAATGGAAGAAAACCATCCTGAGTCATTGAATAGAAGAGGGAATAAAATTTCCTATGACCATTAGACCCTCCATAAGAGTATCAATCACTCTTCATTACTGTATAAACTGATTACAGATATAAGTTGAAAATTGTAAGTTGGGCAGTTGCAGCTGTTTTTCCTATAATTCTTTATAGTTGCAGTCTTTTAAAAAAGACACTATTTCTTCATCTTCTCTAAATATTGATCATCTTTTAGCTGACCAATTTTAGTTTACTCAATAACCTCGATGAAAATATTCCTGAAAATGAATTTCACAGGCTTAGCCAGTCTCTCTTAGCTGATTCACTATACATCTGTCTGCTTCTTAAAACTTCATAGTGATTTCACATGCTTCTCAAGGCCATAACTTAGATTTCTGCTCAAAGACCTCATACACAAAATAATTTCTATTTTATTGACTACTTTTTAAAATTCATTTAGTTAACCAATGTTTATTGATACCCTAATATATACTCTAGGTTAAAGGAAATAAAGACAAATAATACTTGCTTCAGCTCCATGATGTAGCTTATAATAGAGCTGGGAAGACAGTTACACCAGGGATTATGGGAAAGTGTGTTGAGTGAAAGGGTAAAGCTACCTCAGGGATTTTGTATACATACATAGCATTTTTATAAGTGCTTTCAATTTTGTAAATTTTTTTGGATTCTTAGCAAAAGTTTTTGCTTCCATTTTGTTTTTTGTTTGTGTTTCAGATGGCTAACATTATTAGATAAGTGAGTTCTGCTGAAATTAGTCTTATTGATCATATGAAACTGATCCTTAAATTTGGATTTTTTCTCAAATTATAAATAGCTCATTAACTTGGGAAATTTTTTCACTCTGACTCCTTGATTTTCATAACTTTGTGTATTCCTCATTAAAATGCAATTTCACATCCCAAGAATGTTTTATATTGGGAATTTTTTCTTTAGTTCCATGAATTTGCTTTTGCAGGAGATTTCAGGTATTTAAAAGGTAGTAAGTTTATATTAAATAGCACATTATCTTCCAATAAAAAACAATCTGAAACTCTAGAACTACTTTTGCCAATAAATAAGAAAATTTTGGGCCTGCTAAGGTCACGGTCAAATTTCTTGATTTTATTTTTAAGAAAGAATCTAATTTGGCTCCATATAGGTTAATTTGCTGGCCAAAGCAGTGTCTTTCCTGAGATAATGTCAACCAGAGAGAAATTTCAAGAATATCAGAACTGACATTTTATCAGATTAAAGTAAGCTCACTCAACCACTTAATTTTTAAACAATTTAAACACTTTAAACATGTAAGTTGACACAAGGGATTAAATTATAATTAATAAAATTTATGTCAATGTTTTATAAAATAAATTTAAATTAGAAAATATCCTCAATCTAAAATTTTAGTTTAAGTTAAGATGCACATCAAAAGGGAATCTCGTATGTTCATTATCTTTAACATACATAATTGTAGTTTGACTCTTGCATTAATCTGTTTCCTTGTCTGATAATAAAATTTGTGAATGTGGTTCCAAAATCAAGTAGGAAAATTTGAAAAAAAATACTACGCAATTTTTTGTTTGGATTTTAACATAATATCTGTGTCTAGTGATCACATGAAGACCAATCAATTTAGATTTTCAAGAACATAACTTTAAGAACTGAAAATCAATTACATAGCCAAGCTGTAGAAATTCTTATATAGCAATGTACTTTTTAAAGCTTAACTGTAAAAGTTCAATGATGTGTAGACAGAGACTTATAGAAGATTACTGCTATCAGCTTCTGAAATGTGTATAACAAAATCTGATGCTGTGTTGAGGATCAATGTCTCTGTCCATTTTGCATATGAGTCCTACTGGAAAGAAAGCAACTGTCAGACTAGTGGAGAGATCACAGTTGCTGAGCAACAGTTCCATCATGAATATGTTCTTTGCTTTGAATTGGTGCAAAGATAAAAAAAAATACATTTTTTATCCATGATAAAACAAGTCTACCATTGAATAGAAGTCTATCAAGAGCAAAAAACCCCCTGAAAATAACTAATGTTAAGGTTACTAGTACTGATCTTTAGATAAACTAAATTTAGTAGTATCAGTGTGAAAGGAGAAAAATATTTCAAGCATTTTACAAACACGTGCATCAGTAAATGATTGTTTTGTATGTGGAAATTAGACTCCTAAAATTAGACTCCTAAAATATTTCTTTAGGGCCTCAGTGATTATATTTTCTCCAGCATCGGACTGTTCATCAGACTGCATGCAGTGACACAGGTGGTAGTTATTGGAATGATTCAAATCACTTTTCAATTTGAAAGCACATTATGGTTCCTGTTAAATAGAGATATGGATAGTTGGGAATACTTTGGATTAATGTCTAATTTACTCTATTTGCCTTTCTCCTTATAACTGGACAACTACTTGTAGTCTCATAATTTTTGAATCATCATCCACGAGTCTTAGGTCTTTAGAATGAGCTTCTTGAGTCCTTGTTATTAGTTAGCAAAGTTAAAGAACAAGGTGCATTGGTCAAATCTCCATATGCAAACCAAATGAAATGTGGAAATTAAATGATCTAATGTAACAAAGGAACAAAATGAAATTATTTCTGTCAGTATCCTTTGTTTGTCTATTCTTAACCACCATCCTAGAGAAGTGTAAATTAAAAGTCGAAATGATTTATTTCAGAAACTAAATAAATAGAGCACACTGCTGCTTTTTCATTTCATTGTGTACCTTCACTTCTGGTATTTTTTTCCTCCCTCTGAAAGTGCTATTTCAACAAGACCATGTAAATGTCTATAATTGCGAGAGAAAATGTTAATATAACATTTACACAGTTCAACAGCTTCAAAGCTATTTCATTGACTATGCTTAAAAGGAAACTTACACACAGAGGTCCCAAGCCCACATAAATGCTAGTTTAGTGGGACATTTGGTGACAGAGCCTTAAAAACAGAAACAAAAAGGAAAGGAAATCAAACAGCCCCATCTTCCAGCCTAATTCAAGCCATTTAGAAGCTCTGTGCTTAAGCCAAGGATTACTAGTGATACTATCTACAACAGCTTTGCTGTTCAGGAAGGGACGCCTCTCCTAATAAAGAAAAAAAGAGAGAGAAAAAGAAAAAAAAAATAGTTTAAAGCCAAGTAATTCGGACTTGCATAAATCTTTAATGGGTTCTGCCTTCATGTGATTGGCTATGTGTTCTTTCCTCTGCTCAGGGGAAGCACTGTATGTCTTAGAGGAGAATAATAGTAACTCCATCTTGTGTGTTATATGATATCTTCAAGTAATCCCCAGGATTTTGGCTTTGTCTGTCGTAAACAAAAGGCCACCCATACATAATGTGTCTGGGCTATTCCAGACTCTTCACCTTAGCAGGTGACACCCGCAAGATGGACGTGGGCAACTAAGCCCATTTGTAGCTGGAGGCAGTTTTGCTCCCAAGACAACTCAGAAAATGTAAAAACAAGAAGCATATTTCTCTTCTCATAAGAACAAAGTGTAACCAGCACCCTGCAGTTGTGTCAGTTTTCTGGGCTTTTCTCAGGAGTAATAATGAAATGCCAAAACACCAAATAATATATTTTGCTTTGTGAGTTAATGCTGTAGATTCATTTGTTGAAAATATATGGATGATTCCAAGCTCTCTAGGTCAAACCACAGAACAAAAGAAAAATAGAGGAATAAAAGAATCTATTATTTACATGTTAATGACTTCACACAAGATGAATAAAAATTATGTAGAAAATTCTGTCTTATCATAACTCTCTTCTTTCCCCGGGAGGATGGAAGGAAGCTGTGCTTACTGAACTGGGTTCTGAGCAGTTAAGCTTCCTAACTGTTGGATTTATTTACTCAACAAATGTACATCTTTATCTGGTAGGGACTTTCTTCAACTCTGAAAACATGAGAACACGAGAAAGCTTTGTCTTTCAATGCACTGCAGGCTAACTTTGTAAAATTTTAAATCTGAAAGAGAGTCAGACTTGCATTTGCTCTATTTCTTTTTATTTTTACTTCTATGTTTTGTTTTCTTTTTTTTTTTTCTGAGACGGAGTCTCACTCTGTCAGGGTGCGCGATCTCGGCTCACTGCAGGCTGCGCCTCCCGGGTTCAAGCCATTCTCCTGCCAAAGCCTCCCGAGCAGCTGGGACTACTGGCGCCCGCCACCACACCCGGCTAATTGTTTTTGTATTTTTTAGTAGAGACGGGGTATCACCGTGTTAGCCAGGATGGTCTCCATCTCCTGACCTTGTGATCTGCCCGCTTCGGCTTCCCGAAGTGCTGGGATTATAGGTGTGAGCCACCACGCCCAGCCCATCTGCTCTGGTCTAGCAATTCTGGCTATATCAAAGTAAGGCCTGCACTTTATATTGCAATGTAATCAGTAAGCATAGACTTGCAATATAAAGAGCATGCCTTTATGTCATTACTCACTAATATGGCACCAACAAATGGAGATAAATTTCTAAGTTGATTGACTAAAATGAACTTTAAAAAGCTAAGTCTTATAACAAAGAGTAATTTGAATTTGAATTTAAGACAAAAAAGTAAAATGCAGTTTCTGTTCTTCTTTCATAAAAATCACAAATTGTCTTTAAGACACATTTAATTGGCCGGGCACTGTGGCTCACGCCTGTAATCCCAGCACTTTGGGAGGCCGAGGTGGGAGGATCACGAGGTCAGGAGTTCAAGACCAGCCTGGCCAATATGGTGAAGCCACATCTCTACTAAAAATACAAAAAGTAGCCGGGCATGGTGGCACGTGCCTGTAGTCCCAGGTATTCAGGAAGCTGAGGCAGGAGAATCTCTTGAGCCCAGGAGGCGGAAGTTGCAGTGAACCGAGATCGTGCCACTGCACACCAGCCTGGGCAACAGAGTGAGACTCTGTCTCTCAAAAAAAAAAAAAAGAAAAAACACATTTAATTTTATGCATGAGCACATGTTTATTTTTATTTCAAATTTCTGGAAAAAGTTTGTGTGTAAGGTAAAAAAAGAGTATGCTTTCCCAAATACTAATTTTGAGCAAAAAGGTAAATTACAATTCTGAGTTAATGAATTGCTGTATTGTAATAAAAGGCAAGATGCTCATCAATAAACACATATAATCTAATATCACAAGATTGCTTCAATCTGTAATATATAGTGGCAAGTATAGTAAATGAAAAAGCAAGAGTGGTTGGTGAAATAAAAAATTCATAGATACACTATAGTATTATTTAACATAAGTTTAACACATCCATTTCGCAACGTATTTCCAGAGTTGATATATTTGTAGGATGCTTTCTTAGTTAACAGAATTTTATTTAAAATTTATTCTTAGCCTACACATCATGAACTAACAAAAGGGAAAACCAATTGATTATTCAACAGATCAAGTTGTTGCCCAATTTTGCTCAATGTATTATCTGTGAATTTCTTGAAAACAAATTTTTAAAATCCAAAAATGGAAAGGAAACATCAAAATGGCCTATTTGTATTACACTTCCATGGCTAACATGATAATGTATTTTACATGACTCATAATTAGATGTGAACATGTATAGAAACCTTTTGTTAATCATTATGTGAATGAAATGCACCAAATTTGGTCATAAAACTCACTATTTCATGAGATATTGAAACAATTAGGAATTCAGTGTATATACCCTATATCTTAACTTTTAAAATTGATCATTAACTTCTTAAAAACGATGTGATAAGTATTATCTGATTAACCGGGCTTATTAATGTCTTAATCCATCAAAATTTTATATTCTGGCCAGTTGCGGTGGCTCACACCTGGCGACAGAGCGAACCCCATCTCAAAAAAAAAAAAAAATTCTAAGTTATCATCTTTGCTTAATTAAGATGAACTGGCCTTAACATTCACTGTACACAATTTCAGCATAAGAAGAAAGAATTTGCCGTATGTAGTCACTTCTGCAGTGAATGTGCCAGTCTTCTGAGTAAGAAACATGTCTCTTAAAGATATATTTTTGGAGGCACAAGGCATGGCATTATGCCCCTCTTAAAGTTTCACCACAACCAATATTTCTCCAGGCAGTGCTGTGCCTTCCTTGTCCATACCATTCCACAAACCATCTCTGAATTCACTTATATTTTTTGCCTATGTTGCTTTCTGAAACTCTTAGTTTTATACAGTTCACAAATATGTAGTCTTCCTTTTATGTGTCTTAATCTTATGTCACTCAACTTACAAAGGCGCTCTCTTATCCAAGTTCAGTTTATAAATATATTTTAAGCATTATTTTTATGATTTTTATCATAAAAAACAATGAGATGATATTGAACCCCGAACACTTACTTGCTCTACGTACACATTATATAAAATATATAAAATTGAATTAATATATTAAAGAAGGAAAATTTGATCAGTTAAGAAATCATTGTTTTCACTTTGTAAAGTAGATCTAGTGGATGCTAAACAGAAAGCAGAGATGTAATTCTATTTTGTAAATATGATAATGCTTTATTGTTAGTTATTTCAATTAAAAAGTTAATTTATAAATAGTAAAATCAAATGGAACAAGTATAATTATCTTTGATATTAGTACAAAATTTGGAATATAATTCACATCTTTTTCTTCATATTCCTGCATATCATTCTTTCACTGAGATGCATTAAAAGAATAATGGCTACTACTCCTTAAGAACCTCATATTTTCCAGACAGTTTCTCAGACACTTTGATTAAAATAAATATTATGTATTGAACACTTACTACTTTTAATGAATATTAACAAGAGTAACTTTAACTGCCATGACAAATGAAACTCCAAATGTCAAGGGCATGGCATAGAAAGAATTTGTTTTTCTCACATAGCATTTCAATATAGATAGGTCTGGTTAGTGGGTGGCTTTCTTACCTGTGGTAATGATCTCAAACTCCTAACAACATGGCTCCATGATTCTCCAGGCTAGGATCTCTTAGTGCTTGTCCTCTAGCTGGGGAGAAGGAGACGGAGGACATGAGAAAGGTTATTAGTCTTAAAAGCCCACATCACTTTGCACTTTCTCTGTTGCAAGATCTAGTGCCGGGATCTCACTGGATGTGAATCTCTAAATTATAGTCTTTCTCTGAATAGCTGCTTCCAAAAGACAATTTCACAACATGAATATTTGAGCCAGACAGGTATCTGTCTCTGACACATAAGATACACTACCGGGAACCCTGTATTCATTATATATTGTATACTCTCACAAATGATTTCATGATATTATTATTCACTGTTTTACAAATGAGAAAACAGGCTCAGGAATTTGTTTGCACAAGTAATATTTGAACCGAGGTCAGTCTAATGTAGAAAAATTAAGCTCTTAGTAATTATGATATACAATATTAAATGATAATGGATGTAATTATTCCCAATAATAATAACGAATATTAATTGAATCTGAACTCATATTGTGTATTTGACAGTATTCTAAGTGCTTTTCATGTATTAGCTTATCCTCATTATAAAGTTTTATGACTTTGCAGATACAAATGAGACACCTGTTGTAAGTACAATGGAAATTCAAGTATGAGACTTTTATCTTCCTTTGGTACTGAAGCATGCTTAGCATACTTGGTGTTAGTTCAACACATACTCCTTAGCATCTTCACAGACACATCATCTTTCCCAAAGAGACAGAAATCTTTATCCACAGCTTGAGAGCTAGTTTGAGAGCTAGAGAAGACCTCAAAGGTAATTCGTTATGAATATTCATCAAATATAGGTTCCCTATAATATTTTCTGGGTAAATATTTCCAATAACGGAACCATAGAACCATAGAAATTAGAACAGTCCAAGTGCAGTTTACACATTCTTTCACAATACTGTTCTTACATGGTGAGATCATCTGTTTTACTCGCATATTTTATTTGTGAAAGTGAAGGCCATGAGGGTTTAGGAGACCAGTTTGCCAAAGATCACATAGCTAGTCTCTCTGTAACTTCAATCCATTGATTCTGGCTCTGCTGTTGGAGTTACTCAAAGTAATTTCAATTCCAATTTCTTGCCTACAGATTTTGATATATTTGAAAACAACTATCTTGTTTTCCTTTATTCTTCTTTTCTCCAAAATAGGCAGTTGAATGTTTTTCAATTATTTTGAATATTCAGGCATTGATGGCTTTTAAAGTCTCTTGTTTCTCACAGTTCTGGAAGCTGTAAAGTCCAAAATCAAGTCACCAAAGATTCAGTGTCTCTGGTAAGGGCTTGGTCTTTTCTTCCAAAATTGCACCTTGAACACTGCAACCTCTAGAGGAGAAGAATGCTGCTCATCACATGGCAGAAGAGTAGAAGATTAAAGAAAGTGAGAGAGAAAGAGCACCAAAAAGGGGAGCCATACTTACTATTTTTTTTTTTTTTTCTGAGACAGTCTTGCTCTGTCACCCAGGCTGGAATTCAGTGGTGTGATCTCAGCTCACTGCAACTTCTGCCTCATGGGTTCAAGCAATTTTATTGCCTCAGCCTCCCAAATAGCTGGGATTACAGGCGCCTGCCACCATAACTGGCTAATTTTTTTTTTTTTTTTTTTTTTTTTTTTTTTTTTTTTTTTTTTTTTTTTTTTTTTTTAGTAGAGATGGGGTTTCACCATGTTGGCCAGCATGGTTTCGAACTCCTGACCTCAAGTGATCCACCCAGAA